>NC_047108.1:3755230-3917625 GCF_902500255.1 Thalassophryne amazonica
AGCTGTAGGATATAAACATTCCTCTGATAAATGCTTTAAGAGCATCCCACACTGTGGATAATCTCTCTGTTGTTCCGTTATTTAAGTCCAAAAATATTCCTATGTCTTCCCCACGTTTTGTGGCAAATTCATCATCCTGTAACAAACTTGTATTCATTCTCCATCGTCCAACCGTATTCTTATGAACATTTAAGTCTAGATGTAGTTCCACCGGTGCATGGTCTGCTATGACCCCTATATTACAGTCTGTAACCCTGTCAAAAAGTAAATAAGAAATAAGAAAGAAATCTATTTGTGAGTAAGTTCTATGGGAATGGGAGTAGAGTGTGTATCCCCTTTCTTGTGAGTTAGTAAGTCTCCAAATATCAGTTAGACCCAGGTCCTTCTGAAGACTAAGCAGTTCTATCTCTAAAGGTCAGGTTGGGTCTATCTTTGCTACGATCTAGGCGATTATCTAATACTTGGTTAAAGTCTCCTCCTAAAATGATTTGTCCATCCGTGCCACCCAGCATTTTATTGAATTCATGGAAGAAAGCCGGGTTTTCATTGTTTGGGGCATACATATTGCATAATACAACTTTGGTTCCATTAATCAGAGCTTCCACTCCCAGGATACGTCCATCAGGGTCTTTAAATTGTTTTAAAAGCATAAAATTGAGCCTTCTATTGACTAGGATAGCAACCCCACATCTCTTGCTGGATGCAAAATTATGAAACACCTTTCCTACCCAATCCCGTTTCATTTTCAGAGCTTCATTTTCATTACTGAAATGTGTTTCTTGGATAAATGCAACATCTATACCTTTAGCCTTAAGATAAGTAAGTATCTTTTTCCTTTTGGCCGGAGTACCACAGCCATTAATGTTCCATGTTACTATATTAATGTACCAACTAGATAGATTGATAGATAGCTTTTATTGTCATTGTCATTACAACAACCAGATTTCCGCACTCACATTCCACATACAAACAGCAATTAATCTACAATGATTACTTCTTTACTGTAATAATGGCACACATCAGAAATAGGACAACACATATACATTTGACACTGTTTATGTGCACTAAACCTGAACAGTCCATTTTCCAATTGAGGCGATGTGAGTGTATTGGTAGCCGCTGCAACTGTCAAGTCGCACCGCCTGCCAGCTTGGGAAGAACGGGGGCCTGCGCGGGAGGGGGGCAGGAAGAGAGGTAAAAGGAGAAACTGGAGCATGCTTCAGTCCATGTGTAAGTCAGTTATTGTCTTTGTGGGTTGAGATAAGAATGGAGCCGAATAATATCACCAAGGACTGAATAGATTCCTCTGGAGGTAAACAGTGGGCAGTTGACCTTGAGGCTAGATAGCCTGTAGTGTTGCAGCTGAGAAGTGAAAAACACCACTTGAACAACCAAATGTGTGGGCAGGCTCGACGATAGGGGACGTCCGTCTAAAGAAGACCCGGAACCACACGATTTCCTCCGCCACTGAACCCGAAGGATACTGGAGCCGCCAGGTCCCGAATCCCCCAGGTGGCCACCGTCTCTGCGTGTCGGATCTGGTACTGCTGGCGAAGAGCAAAGACAGTCAAGTGTGGGTGTGTGTACACCCAGTAACAACAACGGTGGGAATTCCACCTCCACCTCAAATCACACACTCGTGCAGCTCCTGTTTCAGCACTTATCTGGAAAGAGTGAGAGGCGAAGACGTCGGCACTCTCACAAACCACCAATCAGCGGACAAGGCTCCACAGGAAAGAGGCTGCAAAAAGAGTTCAGACTAAGATACAGTTTAGTTTATGACTGAGAATATTACCTCCTTAGAAGAACGATATCTCGGCGACGTGGTGGAGGTGTCATCCTGCTTTTATCTGGGGTGAAGTGCAGATGATCGGTGACAGCTGTCATAGTTGATGAGTGACAGCTGTCACCTCGGCTGTTCCTGTGAGGCGGCAGTGCCCTCTCGTGCCTGAAGCCCGCACTTCAGGCAGGGCGCCCTCTGGTGGTGGGACAGCAGTACCTCCTCTTCTGGCGGCCCACACAACAGGACCCCCCCTCAACGGGCGCCTCCTGACGCCCAACCAGGCTTGTCCGGGTGGCGACGGTAAAAATCGGCCAGGAGGGCCGGGTCCAGGATGAAGCTCCTCTTCACCCAGGAGCATTCTTCGGGTCCATACCCCTCCCAGTCCACCAAATATTGGAAACCCCGGCCCATTCGACGGACATCCAGGAGCCGGCGCACTGTCCAAGCCGGCTCCCCGTCGATGATACAGGCAGGAGGCGGCGCCGGACCGGGTGCACAGAGGGGTGAGGTGAGACGTGGTTTCAACCTTGAAACGTGGAATACTGGATGAATCCGCAGTGAGGCCGGGAGTTGGAGTCTCACTGCGGCGGGACTGAGGACCTTGAGGATCTTGAAGGGCCCGATGTACCGGTCCTTCAGTTTGGGGGAATCCACCTGGAGGGGAATGTCCCTTGTGGATAGCCACACCTCCTGCCCGGGCCGATATGCGGGGGCCGGGGACCGTCGACGGTCTGCATGGGTCTTTGCCCTCGTCCGGGCCCTCAACAAGGCCGAACGAGCGGTGCGCCACACCCGACGGCATCTCCGCAGGTGGGCCTGGACCGAGGGTACACGGACCTCTCCCTCCACCACAGGAAACAAAGGGGGCTGGTACCCCAGACACACCTTGAACGGGGAGAGGCCGGTGGCAGAGGACACTTGGCTGTTATGCGCATACTCGATCCAGGCCAGGTGTTCACTCCAAGCCGTCGGGTGTGCGGATGTGGTACATCGCAGGGCCTCCTCCAGCTCTTGGTTAGCCCGTTCAGCCTGTCCGTTGGTCTGAGGGTGATACCCAGACGAGAGGCTCATGGTGGCCCCCAGCTCTCGGCAGAAACTTCTCCAAACCTGCGAGGAAAACTGGGGACCACGATCTGAGACGATGTCTGTTGGTATCCCATGCAGACGTACGACATGGTGGACCAGGAGATCCGCTGTCTCCTGGGCCGACGGGAGCTTCGGGAGGGCCACGAAGTGGGCCGCCTTGGAGAACCGGTCCACTATTGTGAGGATGGTGGTGTGCCCCCGGGACGGCGGGAGGCCCGTGACGAAATTCAGACCAATGTGGGACCAGGGGCGATGAGGCACAGGAAGCGGCTGAAGGAGTCCCTGTGCCTTTTGGTGGTCCGCCTTGCCCCTGGCGCAGGTGGTGCAGGCCTGGATGTAAGCCCGGACGTCAGCCTCCAGGGACGCCCACCAGAAGCGCTGCCGGACCACTGCCACGGTCCTACGCACCCCTGGGTGGCAGGAGAGCTTGGACCCGTGACAGAAGTCCAGGACGGCAGCCCTGGCTTCTGGTGGGACGTATAGTCTGTTCTTTGGCCCTGTTCCGGGATCTGTGCTCCGTGCCAGGGCCTCCCGGACAGTCTTCTCCACGTCCCAGGTAAGGGTGGCCACGATAGTGGACTCCGGTACGATGGGTTCCGGTGGATCCGACAGCTCAGTTTTGACTTCATGTTCATGCACCCGGACAAGGCATCCGACCTCTGGTTCTTGGTCCCGGGGCGGTAGGTGATTCGGAAGTCAAAACGGCCGAAGAACAGTGACCAGCGGGCTTGCCTGGGGTTCAGCCACCTGGCGGTCCTGATATACTCCAGGTTCCGGTGGTCAGTGAAAACCGTGAATGGCACGGACGCTCCCTCCAACAGGTGTCTCCACTCCTCAAGAGCCTCTTTCACCGCTAGGAGTTCTTGATTGCCCACGTCATAGTTCCGTTCTGCTGGGGTCAACCTGCGAGAGAAATAGGCACATGGGTGAAGAACCTTATCGGTCTCTCCGCTCTGGGATAACACGGCTCCTATCCCTGAGTCAGAGGCATCCACTTCAACCACAAACTGGCGACTGGGATTGGGCTGCACCAAGACGGGTGCAGTCGAGAAGCGCTGTTTCAACTCCCTGAACGCGGCTTCGCACCGATCCGACCAGGTGAAGGGGACTTTTGGAGAGGTCAGGGCTGTCAGGGGGCTAACTACCTGACTATACCCCTTAATGAACCTCCTGTAAAAATTGGCGAAGCCGAGGAACTGTTGCAGTTTCCTACGGCTCGTAGGTTGGGGCCAGTCTCTCACCGCCGCGACCTTGGCCGGATCCGGGGCGACGGAGTTGGGATGATAAACCCCAGGAAGGACAAAGAGGTGCGATGAAACTCACACTTCTCGCCCTTCACAAACAGCCGGTTCTCCAACAACCGCTGCAGGACCTGACGTACATGGGTCTCAGGATCCGGAGAAAAGATGAGTATATCGCCCAGATATACGAAGACGAATCGGTGCAGGAAGTCCCGCAAGATGTCGTTAACCAAGGCTTGGAACGTCGCGGGGGGGTTGGTGAGGCCAAACGGCATGACCAGGTACTCAAAGTGACCTAACGGGGTGTTAAATGCCGTCTTCCATTCGTCTCCCTTCCGGATCCGAACCAGGTGATACGCATTCCTAAGATCCAGCTTAGTAAAGATTTTGGCTCCATGCAGGGGGGTGAACACGGAATCTAACAACGGCAACAGGTATCGGTTGCGAACCGTGATTTCATTCAGCCCCCTGTAATCAATGCATGGACGGAGTCCGCCATCTTTCTTGCCCACAAAAAAGAAACCTGCACCCATCGGGGAGGTGGAATTCCGGATCAGCCCAGCAGCTAATGAGTCCCGGATGTAGGTCTCCATTGATTCGCGCTCAGGTCGTGAGAGGTTGTACAGCCTGCTGGACGGGAACTCAACGCCTGGAATCAGATCAATGGCACAATCGTACGGACGGTGCGGGGGAAGGGCGAGTGCCAGATCCTTGCTGAAGACATCAGCAAGATCGTGGTACTCAACCGGCATCGCCGTCAGATTGGGAGGGACTTTGACCTCCTCCTTAGCATGTAAACACGCCCGATGGCAGGTTTCGCTCCACTGAACCACCACCCCAGACGGCCAATCAATCCGGGGATTGTGTTTCAACATCCACAGGAAGCCCAAAATCACGCAGGAGGTAGAAGGAGTCACAAAAAACTCGATCTCCTCCCGATGATTCCCAGACACCACCAGAGTTACAGGTTGTGTCTTGTGCATGATTAAAGGGAGAAGGGTGCCATCTAGTGCCCGCACCTGCAATGGCGAAGGAAGCGCCACCAGAGGGAGCCCTACCTCCCTTGCCCATCTGCTGTCTAGCAGATTCCCTTCGGACCCCGTGTCCACCAGTGCTGGGGCTTGAAGGGTTAAATCCCCACTCAGGATTGTAACTGGGAGTCATGTGGCAATATGTGTATGTCCCACGTGAATGTTATGACCCCCCCTTAGCCCAGTCTCTAAGGGCGGGTGTTGTCGTTTTGGCCGTTTGGGGCAGTTTTTCTGTATGTGCTCTTTTGAGCTGCAGAGAAAACACTCCCCGCAGACCAGCCTCCTCATTCTGTCAGCTGTTCTCATTTTGGCCCTGTGCGTTTCCCTAGCAACGTCAGCAGGGGGAGCTGTTGCCCCACGGAGCGCTGCGGCTGTGGAGCGTGGGGAGGGCGGAACCTTTTTGAACCCGGAAGGGAGAGGGACGGCGCGTGCCCGGCCACGTCCTTCGCCTCGCTCCCGACGGCGTTCCTCCAACCGATTGTCTAACCGTATAACGAGATCGATAAGCCCATCTAAATCCCGCGGTTCTTCCTTAGCTACCAGGTGCTCCTTCAGGACCGACGACAATCCGTTTATGAAGGTGGCGTGGAGCGCAACGTTATTCCAGCCGGACCTCGCAGCCGCAATGCAGAAGTCGACTGCATATTTGGCTGCGCACCGGTGCCCCTGTCGCATTGACAGCAGCACTGTTGAAGCGGTCTCTCCTCTGTTAGGGTGATCAAACACTGTTCTGAACTCCCTCACAAACCCAGTATAAGAGGTAAGGAGCTGTGAGTTTTGCTCCCAAAGCGCTGTAGCCCAAGCGCGTGCCTCACCACGAGGCAAGTTAATAACATAAGCCACCTTGCTGGCGTCAGACGCGTACATGACGGGACGTTGTGCAAAGATGAGCGAACACTGCATCAGAAAGTCCGCGCACGTCTCCACACAACCTCCGTACGGCTCTGGGGGGCTTATGTATGCTTCAGGGGATGGTGGGAGGGGTTGTTGAACGACCACTGGAACATTCATATTTTGCACAGGGTCGGCAGGAGCTGCAGCAGCGCCCTGAGCGCTCGCTGCCACCTGTGCGGAGAGAGCCTCCACCCTGCGGTTCAGGAGGATGTTTTGCTCGGTCATCTGATCCAACCGAGTCATAAAGACGGTGAGGATGTGCTGCAACTCACCAATCACGTCTCCTGCAGACGCCTGTGCACTCTGCTCTCCCATTGGCCATTCAATCGCTGGGTGACGCCCCTCGGAGTCCATGACGCTGGCCGAGATATCCTGTTGTGAAAGTGTAGTGACACGGACCCACAACAGGGGGCGCAAATGAACGGACAATAGAAGGAGTCAAATTTGAACACTTTACTGTTGTGAATGCCACAACCACACACAGCAGATTATAGAATGATACAAAGTCAATGGATAAAGGTGTCGTGTGGGCAGGCTCGACGATAGGAGACGTCCGTCTAAAGAAGAACCGGAACCACACGATTTCCTCCGCCACCGAACCCGAAGGATACTGGAGCCGCCAGGTCCCGAATCCCCCAGGTGGCCACCGTCTCCGCATGTCGGATCTGGTACTGCTGGCGAAGCGCAAAGACAGTCAAGTGTGGGTGTGTGTACACCCAGTAACAACAACGGTGGGAATTCCACCTCCACCTCAAATCACACACTCGTGCAGCTCCTGTTTCAGCACTTATCTGGAAAGAGTGAGAGGCGAAGATGTCGGCACTCTCACAAACCACCAATCAGCGGACAAGGCTCCACAGGAAAGAGGCTGCAAAAAGAGTTCAGACTAAGATACAGTTTAGTTTATGACTGAGAATATTACCTCCTTAGAAGAACGATATCTCAGCGACGTGGTGGAGGTGTCATCCTGCTTTTATCTGGGGTGAAGTGCAGATGATCGGTGACAGCTGTCATAGTTGATGAGTGACAGCTGTCACCTCGGCTGTTCCTGTGAGGCGGCAGCGCCCTCTCGTGCCTGAAGCCCGCACTTCAGGCAGGGCGCCCTCTGGTGGTGGGCCAGCAGTACTTCCTCTTCTGGCGGCCCACACAACACATGACGGACAAGTGAGGGCCCGTGGTTCTTGATGCCGCCGTCTTGCCAATTTTCCAGTAGATCAGGGCAGCACATAAGCCAAAAAGTACCAGCCCTGCTACCATAAGACCATACCATAAATGAATAAATCCTCGACATCCTCAACGGAGAAAGGCGCCAAGTATGCCACGCGCCGGGAACTCCAGGAGTCGAGGACATAGCTCGCAGGACACGTTCCATCTGGGCAGGCAGGATCCCCCGGTCCTGACCTTCTTGTAGAAAAAATGGTGTCAATAGCGTTCAGAGACCAGCTGATCAATTCCATGGTTAATCCAATAGTAGTCCAATAGATCCAGAATCCAATATAGTTTTTGAGGAATTCACAGCCTGGTGAAGTAGGGACTTGAAGGTTAAAAGCAGAGAGATAAGAGAAAGTGGAGGAGATGCAACCGCCCTCGTCGGCTTGGGACTCCGACGATGTACATTTGCCCATGTTTGATTGTAAAGTCAGACCATTCCCTAGTTCAGTGTGACAAGTGAGTGCCAATCCTCTGCCGTAATAAACATAAAAAGAGAACATAACCTCGCATCCTGTAACAAGACCAAGAAACAAACATAAAAATAAACATAGAAATAAGCCTAACTCAAATACCACTGTCCTTAAAAAGAACATGACAGCGTAATCAGTCTTCCCTCGCTGATTCCGGTCCGTGTGGGTCCTATGGACGGTTACCTCCAGTCACTTCACCCACCGCCTGGTTGTGACTCCCCCATACGTCCCCATCCCCGTCGTATTCTTCAAAACAAAATTCTGCTCTCCGTAATGTGTGCATCAGTCAGTCATCTCTCTCCGTGGTTGTAATATTTTCCCAGATGAAGCGTTCTGCTTTCTTCAAATCAGTGAAGCTCCATCTCTTCCCCTTGTGAATCTCAGATTAGCAGGATATGCCAATGTGTGTTTCACCTGGTGCTGCCACAATGTTTTCATAATCGGGGAGAACTGCCTCCATCTGTCAGAACGCTTCTTGGTCATATCTTCGTAGATCGAGAGAGTGCAGTCCTCCCATTTCAGACCCCTTTCTTTCTTTGCCACTGCAAGAACTTTCTGTTGAGCTGAGTAACTTGGAAATTTCACCAGTATCATACGTGGTGGTTGATCATCGTCCGGTCTTGGCCCTCCGCTTCTATGGCTCCTCTCAATCTCATACTCATCTCCCTCCAGGTTGAAGCCATCCCGCAATATCTTCCTGACATAGTCAATCAGAGTGGTTCCTGCTTCTTTACCTTCCTTCAGTCCAATTAACCTGATGTTTTTCCGTCTGCTTCGATTTTCCTGCTCCTGTACCCGGTTCCAAAGTTGCTCCACTTGCTGTGTTAGCCGCTTGTTTTCATTAGCTGCATTAGCAGTGCTATCCTCCACATTAGCAATGCGTGTTTCGGCTTCTTCCATTTGTGTCTGGAGGCCACACAATGTGTTTTTCAGCTCCGTAGTGTCCGGCTTTATTATTGACACGTCAGTTGCCACATGATTTAAAGTAGCCCCGATTTTCGTAATCTCTAAAAGAAGGTCTTCAATGTTGTTTTTCTGGCTTGCCTCTGGGCTAGCAGGGCAAGCTTCCATGATAGCAGTAGTTTTCAGACGGGTCTGCACACTTCTGTTGATTCATCGTAAGCTCCGAACGCTTTATTTTCTGCTTCGCCGACGACTAGGTAAAAACACTAACTGTTGGCAACAGCCATAAACTATTTACAGAGAGTTACTGTAATTTAGTTGTAAATAATTATCGACGGGGACCGAGAGCATATCTAAGGAGCAGCCATTTTCCAGGTACCCCTCACGTGACTCCCTCATGTGGGTTGTTGATGTCAGATGTGATTTTTCGCTGGAGTGACGATCGTACACAAACTCTTTTCTTTTTTTTCTGGAAGTACACAAAGTCATTGCAGTAACGCACCAAAATGTAAGTCCCTTTTCTGTGTATATAAATTAATATAATATCCAATGACAAGGATCTATTTATTCGTTATATAAAACTTTGCCTCATTGAATGGTATGTTCCAGCTTTCACCTCATGAAATATTCGTACCATTGAACTAATAAACATTCATTATTTGTATACTATTCTATTCTATTGATGCATTGATAAATGACATTGACCACACACATACAGTTGGGTAAAAAAGTATTTAGTCAGTCCCTGGTTGTGCAAGTTCTCCTACTTAGACAGATGAGAGAGGTCTGTAATTTTCGTCATAGGTACACTTCAACTATGAGAGACAAAATGAGAAAAAAATCCAGGAAATCACATTGTAGGATTTTTAAAGAATTTATTTGTAAATTATGGTGGAAAATAAGTATTTGGTCAATAACAAAAGTTCAACTCAGTACTTTGTAACATAATCTTTGTTGCAATGACAGAGGTCAAACGTTTCCTTTAAGTCTTCACCAGGTTTGCACACACTATACTGGCATTTTGGCCCATTCCTCCATGCAGATCTCCTCTAGAGCAGTGATGTTTTGGGGCTGTCACTGCGCAACATGGACTTTCAACTCCCTTAACAAATTTTTTATGGGGTTGAGGTCTGGAGACTGGCTCGGCCACTCCAGGACATTGAAATGCTTTTTTACGGAGCCACTCCTTTGTTGCCCGAGCGGTGTGTTTGGGATCATTGTCATGCTGGAAGACCCAGCCATGTTGCATCTTCAATGCTCTCACTGAAGGAAGGAGGTTTTGTCTTAAAATCTCATGATACATGGCTCTGTTGATTCTTCCCTTAACACAGATCAGTCGACCTGTCTCCTTTGCAGAAAAACAGCCCCAAAGCATGATGTTTCCACCCCCATGCTTCACAGTAGATATGGTGTTCTTGGAATGCAACTCAGCATTTTTCTTCCTCCAAACACAACGAGTTGAGTTTTTACTAAAAATTCTATTTTGGTTTCAACTGACCACATGATATTCTCCCAATCCTCTTCTGGATCATCCATATGCTCTCTGGCAAACTTCAGATGGGCCTGGCTTAAGCAGGGGGACACGCCTGGCACTGCAGGATTTGAGTCCCTCTCTGCATAGTTTGTAGCCTTTGTTACTTTGGTCCCAGCTCTCTGCAGGTCATTCATCAGGTCCCTCCGTGTAGTTCTGGGATTTTTGTTCACCATTCTCATGATCATTTTGACCCCACAGGATGAGATCGTGCATGGAGCCCCAGATCGAGGGAGATTATCAATGGTCTTGTACGTCTTCCATTTTCTTACAGTTGCTCCCACAGTTGATTTATTCACACCAACCTGCTTGACCATTGTAGACTCACTCTTCCCAGCCTGGTCCACATCTACAATTTTCTTCCTGGTGTCCTTTGACAGCTCTTTGGTCTTGGCCATAGTTGAGTTGGATTCTGACTGTTTGAGGCTGTGGACAGGTGTCTTTTATACAGATAATGAGTTCCAACAGGTGCCATTAACACAGGTAACAGGTGGAGGACATAAGCTTTTTAAAGAAGTTGTTACAGGTCTGTGAGAGCCAGAAATCCTGCTTGTTTGTGGGTGACCAAATACTTATTTTCCACCATAATTTACAAATAAATTCTTTAAAAATCCTACAATGTGATTTCCTGGATTTTTTTTTTTCCTCATTTTGTCTCTCATAGTTGAAGTATACCTATGTTGAAAATTACAGACCGTTGTTTTTTAAAACATTTAAACATCTGTGTTTTTAAATGTCTTCAGATTTGAACATAAATAATATTAATTCAAGCCTCACAGTTTGAAAACCGCTGATCTACATCGTAGTGACATTGCAACAGGTTCAGAAGTATCACAACGTTTTGGTAGTGTTCAAAAATGTTGATGAATCTCAAAGTATTTGCAAGTTAATTACAAAGCTGTCACCAGCTGCAGCACGCTGTCTGTGTATATGTATGTTATCGATGTATATTACCTCACATGCTGTTGCTATTTGCGCAGCCTATGTTTGTGTAATATGCATGCTATTATATACAGTCACAGAGGTAGCGTGATGTGCACTGATGGTCTAGTGGTTAAGGTGTTGGGCTTGAGACCAGAAGATCCTCGGTTCAAATCTCAGCCTGACTGGAAAATCACTAAGGGCCCTTGGGCAAGGTCTTTAATCCCCTATTGCTCCCGGTGTGCAGTGAGCTCCTTGTTTGGCAGCACCCTGATATTGGGGTGAATGTAAAGCGCTTTGAGCGTCTGATGCAAATGGAAAAGTGCTATATAAACGCAGTCCATTTACCATTTTACAAATGTTTATATTGAGAAGCCTGGTTTACTTTTTGTATTTGAAATGTCACAAACAAATTAAAATGCATGAAATACCAAGGGGCTGAATACTTTTGCAAGCCAGTGTACATGTGATTTCTTAATTTTTTGTTTGTTTGTTTTTTTTTTATATATATATATATATACATTTGCAAAAAATCTCAAAGAAAGCTTTTGTTCACATTGTCAAGGGGTGTTCTGTGTAGAATTTTGAGGCAAAAAAATTAATTTAATCTATTTTGGAATAAGGCTGTAACATAGCAAAATGTAGAAAAAGTGAAGTGCTGTGAATATTTTCTGGATGCACCGTAGACGACCCGTTTGAGCTGACTCCTTCACCTGCCAAGGTTCACTCATTTTCTTCACTGAGTGAAAAGAGTGGTGGCAGCTTCAGCAGGTCTCTTATTTTATTAGTTAAATGAAATTAATAAATGGCTTTTGACTAGTCACCTAATAAAAAATAATCGACTAATTGGATAGTAGCTAGTTGTCGACTATCACGACTAGTCATCCCATCACTATTGAGAACTCAATTAATTTGAGTTTTTCAGTGCTAACAACAATGGGCAATCACTTAATAGACAGATATGTTTCCACAACAATGAATGTTTGATGGAAATCTTCAGTAGTCAAATGTACCAAACGTAACTGGAAAGAAATTGTTCCAATAACTTTTCCAAAGCAACCGATTACAATTACTTTTCAGAATTTAAAAAAAGTCATCAATTACAGGTCCAATTGCTTGATAAAGTAATTATCATTGCAATTACGTTTAGACCCAACTCTGGTGTGTAGGTTGGTAGTACAACTGCCATACTCTTTGACATAGGAGGTGGGCATCACTGTGGCATGGAAATCTCTGCAGCAGTGAGTGCCAGCAGTGGCACTGTGATGACATTTTGATCATGTGTTTTAACTATTGGATCAGTTTGGTCACATGTGAAAAAACTATAGTACAACCCCAATTCCAAGGCTTCTGACTATGATTCTTGGGACCAAAAATACAACCCCAATTCCAATGACGTTGGGTCGTTGTGTAAAATGTAAATAAAAACAGATTACAATGATTTTCAAATCCTCTTCAACCTATATTCAATTGAATACACCACAAAGACAAGATATTTAATGTTCAAACTGATAAACTTTATTGTTTTTGTGCAAATATTTGCTCATTTTGAAATGGATACCTGCAACACATTTCAAAAAAGTTGGGACAGTGGTATGTTTACCACTGTGTTACATCACCTTTCCTTCTAACAACACTCAATAAGCGTTTGGGAACTGAGGACACTAATTGTTGAAGTTTTGTAGGTGGAATTCTTTCCCATTCTTGCTTGATGTACGACTTCAGTTGTTCAACAGTCCGGGGTCTCCGTTGTTGTATTTTGCGCTTTATAATGCGCCACACGTTTTCACTGTGGCTTGGACGTTGCTTGGATGGCAACATGTGTTGCTCCAAAACCTGGATATACCTTTCAGCATTGATGGTGCCATCGCAGATGTGTAAGTTGCCCATGCCATGGGCACTAACACACTCCTATATCATCACAGTTGCTGGCTTTTGAACTTTGCGCTGGGAACAATCTGGATGGTCTTTTTCCTCTTTTGTCTGGAGGACACGACGTCCATGATTTCCAAAAACTCATCAGACCACAGCACACTTTTCCACTTTGCATCTGTCCATTTCAAATGAGCTCGGGCCCAGTGAAGGCGGCGGCGTTTCTGGATGTTGTTGATGTATGGCTTTCGCTTTGCACCCTGGGCTGCAGGGCCAGCTTCCATCCATCATGTCATCAGTGGGTGTGTCCTCCTGGTAGAATATATTCCAAAAGCATAGTGCAGTCTGCTGCATCAGCTGCAGCCATGGCATCTCATGGTCAGTATATCACCCTGTGGTGTGCAAAAGTCATCAGTGCCTCAGTCAGAGCAAAAAACAGCAGAATCAGTTGGCCTGGAAACTACACCTAAGGGACAGGTCACACAGCAGTAGCTGAACAAAGGAAAAAAGTCAAAGTCACAAATCACCGAGTAAATGGTAGAGAAAACTCGAAAGCTTTGCATGGTAGAGTTTTAACTTGCACTTGTAGATGTAGCGACGAACTGCGTTAACTGACAATGGTTTTCTGAAGTGTTCCTGAGCCCACGCAGTAAGATCCTTTACACAGTGATGTTGATTTTTAATGCAGTGCCGCCTGAGGGACTGAAGGTCACGGGCATTCAGTGCTGGTTTTCGGCCTTGCCGCTTACGTGTAGAAAGTTCTCCAGATTCTCTGAATCTTCTGATTATATTATGGACTGTAGATGATGGAATCCCTAAATTCCTTGCAATTGAACATTGAGAAACATTGTTCTTAAACTGTTGGACTATTTTTTTCATGCAGTTGTTCACAAAGTGGTGATCCTCGCCCCGTCTTTGCTTGTGAATGGCTGAGCCTTTTGGGGATGCTCCTTTTATACCCAATCATGACACTCACCTGTTTCCAATTAGGTGTTCTTTGAGCATTCATCAACTTTCCCAGTCTTTTGTTGCCCCATCCCAACTTTTTTGCAATGTGTTGCAGGCATCCATTTCAGAATGAGCAAATATTTGCACAAAAACGTTTATCAGTTTGAACATTAAATATCTTGTCTTTGTGGTGTATTCAATTGAATATAGGTTGAAGAGGATTTACAAATCATTGTATTCTGTTTTTATTTACATTTCACACAACGTCCCATCTTCACTGGAATTGGGGTTGTATGTATATTAGTGGTCTTTTTTCTGTAAATGTACTCATTTATTGATGACCTGCTTCATCAGTCTTCCAGACAAAGGTTGTGTAAGGTTTGGTTGGTTTCTGTGCACCAGATCATCCGGCTGACACGGCCATTGGATTCTTGGTTGGAGCACGTGGACTTCAGCACGTTGTTCCACTGCCTGACGGACGAGGAGGTTTTACTGGTGTTTGCTGCTGCTGTCCTGGAGAGACGCATCGTTTTTATCGCTGATGAACTGAGGTATTAAACACACTGACACACTGTTTAAACACTAAAGCACCTTTCACACCGGGGCTGCTCCCAGTTGCTCCCTGTGGCGTCATGATGACGCAGGAATTTCTGCGTCACATGCGCGCAGCAGGGGGCAGAGAGGCGGTGAGAACGCAGCCTGCAGGTTCTCTGCACAGAGAAATCAGAGTGCAGTTTGGCTGCAGACAGACTGTGCACTTTGACTTCTGTTCTACTTGTTGTGCTGAGCTGCAGGGCTGCGCTCTGAGTTCTGTTATAGTTTATCTTTCCTCCCTTGACCGCGAGATGCGTGCGCGCACGAACCGTCCTTAAGCAAATGTGGAGATGTCTGGAGTTCTACTTGATGTTGACATGACCTGGACTTGTGTCCTTTTTTAACTGTGATGAGAGATTCTGAGCAGAGAAAGGAACTAACTGCCTGCAGACAATTTTTTTTCTTTTCTTTCCTCCTTTGACCGCGAGATGCGCACGCACGAGCGAGCCGTCAAGCAAATGTGGAGGTGTCTGGAGTTCTACTTGATGTTGACATGTCTTGTCTCAGGACTTATGTCCTTTTTTGTCCTTTTTTTAACTGTGATGTGAGAGTTTGAGCAAAGAACAAGGAAATAATGCCTGCAGCCAGACTTTTTTTTCTTTTAATTGTTCACATGTGCGCGCGTGAACGAACGTCCATGAGTGGACTAGAGATATCCGGACTTTTTACTGGATATTTCTGGCAATCAGTCTGCATTTTTTTTTCTTCAGTGTGTAGTTTTTACTGCATTGAGTACACGTTATAAAAACAATCCTGCATGATTTATAGCCTACTGCGGGAACAATGGAACACAGCAGGAATCATAAATTGGCTTCGAGTCACTCCGGTTAATGCCTCTTTGCCCTGGGTTACGCCTCTTTGCCCCGACTTGCGCTGGAACCACTTCCTTTCTGCGTCGAGCACAGGATGCCAAAAAATTAAACAGGTTAAATATTTCGGCGCCCGACTTGCTTCCTCCTTTGTGCCCCTCACGCTGTTGTGGCGCTGAGCTGCATCGTCTCGGCACTGAGTTGCTTCTACGCGGCGTCGTCATAATGACGCTTAGCACAACTGGGAGCAACCGGGAGCACCCCCAGTGTGAAAGGGGCTTAAGGGCCTGATTTACTGAGGTCCCAGATAAGATAGTGCTAAAGTCTGTGAGCAATGCAAACTTTGGGCAGTGAGGTGGAGACTGTTTTTCCTGGTGATTTACTCAGACTAATTGCACAGTTGATTGTGGGTGGCAACATGATGTAGACCAGTGATTTTCAACCTTTTTTGAGCCGCGGCACCCTTTTTATATTTACAAAATCCTGCGGCACACCACCAACCAAAATAATATTATAATTCTATTACCTCTGGTTTTGCGCAAAACCCAATTATGGCAATAGAAAATCGATACAGAAAACACCCCATTTCGAAAATCCTCAAGCATTTTGCGCTCTGATCTCAAGTAGGGCTGTCACGATTAGGAATTTCTGGAGACGATTAATTGTCAGACAAATAACTGCGATTGACGAATATATTGTCTTTTTTTTTTCTTTTTTCCCCCTTCTTTATATTCTACTATCGTAGTATAATTACACAACTCTAGAAGAACGTTTGGCTTCTGTGAGTGGAGAAACTGGGAATAGTGCAACATTTTTATTTTTATCTTCATTTTACATACAGTCCCAACTTTTTCTGAATTGTGGTTGTTTCTGTTGCATTTCTGATATTGTTTCTCCTCATCAGTCATGTTTTGTGCTTAAACACTGCATTAAGCCCATATTGAACAAATAAATACCTTTGGAAAGTAACAGCTGTTAAAGTTCAGAGTTCTCACCTGCTTTTTGTGATCTGTGCATCTGAACATCACCACAGCTTCTCCATGTCAGGGTTTTTTTTTTGTGGCTCAGTTCATTCATATATTCTCATTTTTTAAATATGTTTTTAAAGCTATTTGACCATTTATTTCATTTCATGATCTCATAAATTCAGCATACGATGCGCACATGGTGAGAACAGGACAGTAACGGCAGAATCACACCTTTAGAGAAAGTTCAGAGAGAAGTAAAGGCAGCTCCATGTTTTGGATTTTTTTTTTAACTTGTTCACTCGGGTTAAAATCCTCTCTGCTCCGCTCTCGCTGCGCACTGATGGTTCTCAGACTGTAACGTGTTGCGCCTGCATTCAGGAATGTCCCTCACGTACCCTCTTCCTCCCAGCCTGCAGCCTGTTGACTCCGCACGCGCACACACACACACACAGATACACACATACCGACAGCTCCGCATTTTAGACAGCTTTTGAAGAAGACGGCCACTGTTTTAATCGGCCGGCAGGACTGATCGCTCCTCAGCCTCCATGTTATTGTCCTGCCTTAAGACGAGAGCGAGGCTGCAGCACAATGACGTCAGATTCTGAGTCGTTTTATGCTTTGTGGATAAAATAAATAATTCACGGTAATCGCGAATATGAAAAATAATTGCGAATATGAAAAATAATCATGATTGACGAATATTGTAATAATTGTGACAGCCCTAATCTCAAGTGTTTTTTTAGATGTGTCGACACTTTTATTCACAATAATCTGCCACTCTAATATTCACGGAGCGCAGAGGCTGCCTTCAGTGAACCCAGTTGTGAACGAGAAGGCCCAAGTCTGACCACGGTGACATCAACGGAGGTCAGGCCGCCTTCCTCGCACACCTCCACAGCCAACGTGGTTTCTCTTTCCCCAGAGGAGCCAACCCATAACCATGGAGACGCACAACGCTATGTGCACAAGTATGTCTATTATACTATAGTACAGCGCTTTGCTACCATCTACTGGAATAAAAGAGCATTACATCATCTGCCACACTATTACAGCACATACACCTGATAATGGTGATATTTGATAATTGCCCACGGCACCCCTGATGATCGATCACGGCACCCCCGTTGAGAATCACTGATGTAGACAGTAGTATTTAAATGATGATTTATATGTTAATGGCCGTAAGCGCAAAAGGAATTGAAATAAGCGTCTTGTGGGTATGCACCTACTGCTTTATGCACAAATTCTGCCACATACCTGAGTGTGCTCACTCACGGGCAGGCACTAAAAACAAAACAAAATAATGTTTCAGACATTTAATTATTGTTCGTTATTAAGTTTACTGTAATATGTTTTACTGTAATGCTTTGACAATGTAAACATATGTTTCTCATGTCAATAAAGCTCCATTAAAAGTGAAAAGTAGAGACAGAGAGAGGAGGGAGAGACAGATAGAGAGAGAGGGGGATGAGAGACAGATAGAGAGAGGGGGATGAGAGACAGATAGAGAGAGGGGGGATGAGAGACAGAGAGAGAGAGGGGGGATGAGAGGGGGGGGATGAGACACAGATAGAGAGGGGGGAGAGACAGAGAGAGAGAGAGGGGGATGAGAGACAGATAGAGAGAGAGGGGGATGAGAGACAGATAGAGAGAGAGGGGGATGAGAGACAGAGAGAGGGGGGGATGAGAGACAGATAGAGAGAGGGGGAGAGACAGAGAGAGAGGGGGAGAGATAGAGAGAGGGGGAGACACAGAGAGAGAGGGGGGGAGACAGAGAGAGAGGGGGGGATGAGAGACAGAGATAGAGAGGGGGGAGAGACAGAGAGAGAGAGGGGGGAGAGACAGAGAGAGAGAGGGGGGAATGAGAGACAGAGAGAGGGGGGAATGAGAGACAGAGAAAGGGGGGAGAGAAAGATAGAGAGAGAGGGGGATGAGAGACAGAGAGAGGGGGATGAGAGACAGAGAGAGAGAGAGAGAGTGGGATGAGAGATAGAGAGAGGGGGGATAAGACACAGATAGAGAGAGGGGAGAGACAGATAGATGGGGGGAGAGACAGAGAGAGAGGGGGGATGAGACACAGAGAGGGGGGGAGAGAAAGATAGAGAGAGAGGGGGAGACAGAGATAGAGAGGGGGGAGAGACAGAAAGAGATGGGGATGAGACACAGATAGAGAGAGGGGGATAAGAGACAGAGGGGGGGAGAAAGATAGAGAGAGAGGGGGATGAGACAGAGAGAGAGGGGGGAGAGAAAGATAGAGAGAGAGGGGGATGAGAGACAGAGAGAGAGGAGGATGAGAGACAGAGAGAGAGGGGGATGAGAGACAGAGAGAGGGGGGATGATAGAGAGAGAGATGGGGATGAGAGATAGAGAGAGGGGGGATGACACACAGATAGAGAGAGGGGGATGAGACACAGATAGAGAGAGGGGGATGAGACACAGATAGAGGAGGGGGGATGAGACACAGATAGACGGGGGAGAGAAAGATAGAGAGAGAGGGGGATGAGAGACAGAGAGAGGGGAGAGAAAGATAGAGAGAGGGGGATGAGACAGAGAGAGGGGAGAGAAAGATAGAGAGAGAGGGGGATGAGAGACAGAGAGAGGGGGGGATGATAGAGAGAGAGAGAGGGGGATGAGAGATAGAGAGAGGGGGGATGACACACAGATAGAGAGAGGGGGATGAGACACAGATAGAGAGAGGGGGATGAGACACAGATAGACGGGGGAGAGAAAGATAGAGAGAGAGGGGGATGAGAGACAGAGAGAGGGGAGAGAAAGATAGAGAGAGGGGGGGATGAGAGACAGAGAGAGAGGGGGGATGAGAGATAGAGAGAGGGGGGATGAGACACAGATAGAGAGAGGGGAGAGACAGATAGAGAGAGGGGAGAGACAGATAGAGAGGGGGGGAGAGACAGAGATAGAGAGGGGGGGATGAGACAGATAGAGAGAGGGGAGAGACAGATAGAGAGGGGGAGAGACAGAGATAGAAAGAGGGGGGAGAGACAGAGATGGAGAGAGGGGGGAGAGACAGAGATAGAGAGAGGGGGGAGAGACAGAAAGAGAGAGGGATGAGACACAGATAGAGAGAGAGGGATGAGATACAGATAGAGGGGGGGATGAGAGACAGAGAGGGGGGGATGAGAGACAGAGGGGGGGGATGAGAGACAGAGAGAGAGGGGGGGTGAGAGATAGAGAGGGGGGGGTGAGAGATAGAGAGAGGGGGGATGAGACACAGATAGAGAGAGGGGGGAGAGACAGAGATAGAGGGGGGGATGAGACACAGATAGAGAGAGGGGGGAGAGACAGAGATAGGGGGGGGATGAGACACAGAGAGAGGGGGGAGAGACAGAGATAGAGAGGGGGGGAGAGACAGAGAAAGAGAGAGGGATGAGACACAGATAGAGAGAGGGGGATGAGACACAGATAGAGAGGGGGGGATGAGACAGAGATAGAGAGAGGGGGGAGAGACAGATAGAGGGGGGAGAGAAAGATAGAGAGAGGGGGGGATGAGACACAGATAGAGGGGGGAGAGAAAGATAGAGAGAGGGGAATGAGAGACAGAGAGAGGGGGATGAGAGAAAGATAGAGAGAGAGGGGGATGAGAGACAGAAAGAGAGAGAGGGGGATGAGAAACAGATAGAGAGAGGGGAGAGACAGATAGAGAGCGGGGAGAGACAAGAGATAGAGAGAGGGGGGAGAGACAGAGACAGATAGAGAGAGGGGGATGAGACACAGATAGAGAGAGGGGGATGAGACACAAATAGAGGGGGGAGAGAAAGATAGAGAGAGAGGGGGATGAGAGATAGAGAGAGGGGGGATGAGACACAGATAGAGAGAGGGGAGAGACAAGAGATAGAGAGAGGGGGGAGAGACAGAGAGAGAGGGGGATGAGACACAGAGAGGGGGGAGAGAAAGATAGAGAGAGGGGGATGAGAGACAGATAGAGAGGGGCTGAGAGACAGATAGAGAGAGACGAGGGGATGATGAGATAGAGGAGAGAGGGGATGAGAGATTAGAGAGGGGGATGAGACACAGATAGAGAGAGAGAGGGGGATGAGAGATAGAAGAGAGGAGGATGAGACAAGATAGAGAGGAGAGGGGGGTGTAGGTAGAGAGGAGGGGGGATGAGAGACAGAGAGAGAGGGATGAGACACAGAGAGAGAGAGGGGGGATGAGAGACAGAGAGAGAGAGGGGATGAGACAGATAGAGAGGGAGATGAGACACAGATAGAGGGGGAGAGAAAGATAGAGAGAGGGAGATGAGAGATAGGGGGGGTGAGAGAGAGAGGGGGGGATGAGAGATAGAGAGAGGGGGAGAGAAAGATAGAGAGAGAGGGGGATGAGAGATAGAGAGAGGGGGGATGAGAGATAGAGAGAGAGGGGATGAGACAGATAGAGAGGGGATGAGACAGATAGAGAGGGAGATGAGACACAGATAGAGGGGGAGAGAAAGATAGAGAGAGGGAGATGAGAGATAGGGGGGGTGAGAGAGAGAGGGGGGGATGAGAGATAGAGAGAGGGGGAGAGAAAGATAGAGAGAGAGGGGGATGAGAGATAGAGAGAGGGGGGATGAGAGATAGAGAGGGGGGATGAGACACAGATAGAGGGGGGAGAGAAAGATAGAGAGAGAGGGGGATGAGAGACAAAAAATTTTTTTTTCAAAAAACTTCGTCTCACCCTCTAAATTTGTTGTACCTAACATAAAAACACATCATGTACAATTTCATAAAACTCTAATTTTTACTGGTAGCACACAGCCCTTAAAGATTTTGCTGGCAATAACTTTGTCATATAGTATGGTCATTTCCAGATATTTTCAGTTTAATATTGATATGTCAGGACAGAAATTATACATACATTGGAAAATCAAATCTTTTCATATCCCATAAAATAGTTAACACTAAAACATGAATTGTGAGATGCAGTTCTTCTCGTACATCATGCTCCTACAATACCTACATACTGGGGTAGCGAAGATTTTGTAACAGTCAACCATTGCATTTTCATTTTATTGATGAAATACTGTTTCATTATTGATAAATTTAAATGTCTATGCTTTATATATTTCCACATATATTTTGATCTAGCTCCAAACAATAATATTCTTTATGCTTCGCAGTACTTAATATTCAAAAAGGTATGAATCAGCACAAGAACCAATTATACAGCTGTGTAACATAAGAGAACATCCTTTACATGATAATGATATTTAAGTTGCTGCATCATGACCAAGACTTGCTGCCGTTTCAGTCAGAATATAGGTGGCACTTCTGTCTGTTGTTTTGGTCCTATCCAATGCTGCTGCAAGTCCTGGTGTTACAACAGCTTTAATTTTACTGGCTTTTTGTGACACTGGCATAACAAATTCTTCATCTGGACTTTCTGTGTTCTCTTCACTCTGGCTGGAGACAGTGTCAGGTAGTGAGACATTAGATGGTCCAGGCTCCTCCAGTTTCTCTTTGTATTTTGCTTCTGCAGCTTTCCTTTTTTCTGCTCTTTGTTCTTTGGCAGTTTGTATTTTATCTATGCCTGTCATGCATCCTCTACCTTTCTCTCGCTGAGCAAGTAGGAACTGTCTGTCATCTTCAAACTTTATCATTGTTAGGACATCCTGATGTGCCATGTCAAACAAGTCCTCCAAAGATTCGCAAAACACTGTTTCATCTTTCTTCTGCTTGTCTGTATTGCGATTCTTGGTCTTTTTCAATGTTTTCCATTTTCCGAACACCTTTTCTAACTTTGTGATCAGATGCTGCTTTGCCCTCAGTGGGATTCTAGCTCTCTCCCAAAAAAGGAATTGCCATGTCTATAGAGGTCACAGCAGCATCATGGACAGTTTTCTTCAAATCAGTGTGTTTGAAGAAAAATACCTTGAGTATTTGCCCATTTGAGGGCAATTTGTTTCCCTTTATTTCAGTCGGTGGAACCAATAAGGTATATAAATGTTCTACTTCTAGTAGCTGACATGTTTTACTGAAGTTTCCAGTTAATGGTTAAGCATGTTAAGTCAGCAAGTGTCTCTTTTTACATTTATCTCATGTTAGATTCACCATCACCAAAGATCTGAAAGAAAAGAAGATGTGAATTGAAGCAAAATTTTCAGCTTGTAGCCTAAAATAACATTTTTGAAAGTATGTTGTTTGTGAGAATTATTTAAACCCAGGTGTTGTGTGGGCCGCTGAAGAGGAGGTACTGCTGGCCCACCACCACCAGAGGGCACCCTGCCTGGAGTGCGGGCTCCAGGCACCAGAGGGCGCTGCCATCTCACAGGAGCAGCCGGGGTGACAGCTGTCACCCACGACAGCTGTTACCAATCATCTGATCCGCAGCGGTATATCTGCAAGACGTCATCTCCACTTCTCTGCCGAAATATCGCTCTACCAAGGAGGTAACGATCTCAGCTGACTGTGTTGATTCTCTGACAGGAATATCTGTTGCTTGTGTGTGTTGGACAGCAGATATTCTGTTTCTTTTTTCGACGAGAGGTGGAGGTGGTTTTCCCACCATACGTGTTGCTGGGTGCACACGCACCCACATCTAACTGTTTTTGTTCCTCGCCAGCAGTACCAGATCCGACAAGCAGAGGCAGTGGCCACCTGGGTGTTCGGGACTTGGCGCCTCCAGTATTCCCGGGGTTCGGTGGCGGAGGAAATCGTGTGGTTCTGGTTCTGCTTTGGACGGACGTCTCTTATCTTCGAGCCTGCCCACACGTCACCCTTGTAATTGACTGACTGTTAAATTTCACATTCGCTGTGTTTGGTTGTGCTTTTTCACAACAGTAAAGTGTTGTTATTTGACTTCCTTCATTGTCCGTTCATTTGTGCCCCTGTTGTGGGTCCGTGTTCTTACACTTTCACAACACCAGGTATAGTTTTAAATTGAATATAAAATTATACTTTAGTTACACTCAGGTGGTTAACTTCTATCCTCTTTATAAGTGATGTGATTAGATACTGGATAATGGATAACCTATTGCACGGGCACTCGGGCAGCGATAATTGATATATTTACAACCTTCAGCTATGATGTGCTACCTCTAAATATTAATGTATGACAAAAATATTTGGCAGGCTTTCTTTTTTCCCCAAAGCATCATAAAATGAAGGGGTAAGAGTAATGAATTTCCAAATTGTATTTTTTTGAACCACCCTAGGAGACACAGATGGGGGGGAGACAGATAGAGGGAGAGGGGGAGAGACAGATGGGGGGGAGAGGGGGAGACAGATAGAGGGAGAGGGGGAGAGACAGATGGGGGGGAGAGGGGGAGACAGATAGAGGGAGAGGGGGAGAGACAGATGGGGGGGAGAGGGGGAGACAGATAGAGGGAGAGGGGGAGACACGGATAGAGGGGGGAGAGAGACAGATAGAGAGAGAGAGACAGAGAGAGGGTGAGACACAGATGGGGGAGAGACAGATAGAGAGAGAGGGGGTGAGAGACAGAGAGAGTGTGCTGTCTTTAATCTTTAAGTCTATAAAAGTAAGGCTATAAAAGTCTATTAAAAAAAATAAAAGTTCTTAATTCTTTCACCAACACATCAGATCTTGGCTTTCATCTTTGATACACCTTCTGGCAAATTGCAGCTGAATTAATTTAACAATAATGACAATAATAATATTAAAGCAAACAGAGCTCTAGTATCGGAATAATATCGGTATCAGCACATATCCAATTTCAGGTATCAAGATCGCATTGGAAATGAAAAACTGTGGATCGGTGCATCCCTAATGTGAAGTCAAACCAGAGATAAATCCTATAAAGGCTCTGAGGCCCATTTGTGCCGCAGCTTCCCTCCAGATTCAGCTGTGTCAAGTGGCAGAGAGTCTGCTACTCCCCTGGATGCAAGTATTTTATTCGTAGGATATTTCTTGTACTATCTAAATTCTCAGCCAGTCAGAAAGTCAGTACCCCCTACATCATTCACACCATTAGCATACGATTAACATACCAGTGCACATGCAGCGAAACATGAACAATCACTGGCCGCCACTTCAAGTTGGACCAATGCAATGCATTCTGGGTAAAATGTACTTGTCAATAAATGTGTCCTTATTCCTGCAGATTGCAGTGATTTATGCTACCGCTATGGTGAACATGTTTAAGTTTCTTAGAGCTTGTTAAAATTATCTCCGTAGGTGTTTTTAATGTCTAAATTCCGAAACAACGTGACCCCATAAGTGAGTGGTTGGGTTGGATTATGAGCTTCAAAATGCTGAGCTTTGTGCTGTTGAAGTGTAGTGATGTTGGAATAATCCCAGAAATTTCTCTGATTTGTTCACAAAAAGCAGACAACTTAAAAATTGTTTTTTGTTTTTTGTTTTTCCCCAGAGTCTGGCTTGTTGTACATTTCAGTCTTCAAACTGACGTATCACTCCATGAAATTATTTAATTTGTTTTATGGAGTGATACTTTAGTTTAAATAACTTTAAACTAATGTAAACTAACATATCACTCCATAAAAAAACACTATATGAAAACACAGTTATTTACTAACATATCACTCCATAAAAAAACACTATATGAAAACACAGTTATTTACTAACATATCACTCCATAAAAAACACTATATGAAAACACAGTTATTTACTAACATATCACTTCATAAAAAACACTATATGAAAACACAGTTATTTACTAACATATCACTTCATAAAAAACACTATATGAAAACACTTATTTACTAACATATCACTCCATAAAACACTATATGAAAACAGTTATTTACTAACATATCACTTCATAAAAAACACTATATGAAAACAGTTATTTACTAACATATCACTTCATAAAAAACACTATATGAAAACACAAAGTTATTTACCAACATATCACTCCATAAAAAGCACTATATGAAAACACGGTTATTTACTAACACACCACTTCATAAAAAACACTATATGAAAACACAAAGTTATTTACTAACGTACCACTCCATAAAAAAACAGTATATGAAAACACAAAATTATTTACTAACGTATCACTCCATAAAAACTATATGAAACACCAGTTATTTACTAACATATCACTCCATAAAAAACACTATATGAAAACAGTTATTTACTAACGTATCAATCCATAAAAACGCTATATGAAAACACTTATTTACTAACATATCACTCCATAAAAACACTATATGAAAACAGTTATTTACTAACATATCACTTCATAAAAAACACTATATGAAAACAGTTATTTACTAACATATCACTTCATAAAAAACACTATATGAAAACACAAAGTTATTTACTAACGTACCACTCCATAAAAAAACAGTATATGAAAACACAAAATTATTTACTAACGTATCACTCCATAAAAACTATATGAAACACCAGTTATTTACTAACATATCACTCCATAAAAAACACTATATGAAAACAAAAAGTTATTTACTAACATATCACTCCATAAAAACTATATGAAACACCAGTTATTTACTAACATATCACTCCATAAAAAACACTATATGAAAACAAAAAGTTATTTACTAACATATCACTCCATAAAAACTATATGAAACACCAGTTATTTACTAACATATCACTCCATAAAAAACACTATATGAAAACACAAAATTATTTACTAACGTATCACTCCATAAAAACTATATGAAACACCAGTTATTTACTAACATATCACTCCATAAAAAACACTATATGAAAACACAGTTATTTACTAACATATCACTCCATGAAAACACTATATGAAAACACAAAGTTATTTAAACTACTGTATCACTCCATTAAAAAAAAAAAAAACACGAGAAAAAAATTTATGGAGTGATACATTTGTTTGAATATTGAAACACAGAACAAGTTAGAGTCCAGAAAAAAATTTAATTATTGTTTGCTTTTTGTAAACAAGCAGGAGAAATTTCTGGGATTACTCCAACATCACTACACTCCATCAGCATGAGGCTCAGTATTTTGAATCTTATAATCCAACCCAACGACTCACTTATGGGGTCATGTTGTTTCAGAATTTAGATGTATCAAAAACACCTACGGACATAATTTTAACAAGAACCTTCAACATGTTCACCACAACAGTAGCATAAAGCACTGCAATCTGCAGGAATTAAGACACATTTATTGACTAGTACATTTTACCCAGAATGCCTTGCACAATCACTACAGCTTAGTTATCCTAACATGTTAGGAGTGTGATCACTTTGAATGACAGCTCGTGTGTTGATGCTGCCTTTGGTCAGAGGCTGCTGCCGTGATGGTGTTTTTTTGTTTGTTTGTTTGTTTTTTGGTATTTTACTGCAAATCTGTATGATAATATGGCTTGGTGTGGGAACAATTCTATGAAGAGATCATCTAAGGTGTGTGTGTGTGTGTGTGTGTGTGTGTGTGTGTGTGTGTGTGTGTGTGTGTGTGTGTGTGTGTGTGTGTGTGTGTGTGTGTGTGTGTGTGTGTGTGTGTGTGTGAGAGAGAGAGAGAAGAGAAATTCTTGTCCAATGTAATTTTTAATGCTAATGGTGTTAGCACTTGTAGCATCTATCTGTAGTGTCATGTTGTTTTGGGGTCTGTATCAGGGTTACGTTATTATCGATGCACCAGTATGTGTACTGGTATTCCTGTCTCCATATTTTTGATATATCAACGCTGGATGTGGTGACCCATTACTCCGTTGTTTGAGTGGCAGCTCTGAATTGACAAAGCAATTTGCATTGTCTTGCTGTGTCTCTCAGTGCAGTGGTGACGCAACGAACAACAGCAGCATGTCCGTGGCAATTTTTCATATTTATTCTTTGTTGCCTTTCAATGTCTGTGAGTGTCCTCTGGCTGTGTCAGCACAGCTAAAACAGCAACTAAAAACCGAGAACAGCAGCATACCCATGGTGAATTTAAAAAAATTGCTAAGTCTCTCTCTCTCTCTCTCTCTCTCTCTCTCTCTCTCTCTCTCTCTCTCTCTCTCTCTCTCTATATATATATATATATATATATATATATATATATAGTGAGGAAAATAAGTATTTGAACACCCTGCGATTTTGCAAGTTCTCCCACTTAGAAATCATGGAGGGGTCTGAAATTTTCATCTTAGGTGCATGTCCACTGTGAGAGACAAAATCTAAAAAAAAATTCCGGAAATCACAATGTATGATTTTTTAAATAATTTATTTGTATGTTACTGCTGCAAATAAGTATTTGAACCCCTGTGAAAATCAATGTTAATATTTGGTACAGTAGCCTTTGTTTGCAATTACAGAGGTCAAACGTTTCCTGTAGTTTTTCACCAGGTTTGCACACACTGCAGTAGGGATTTTGGCCCACTCCTCGCTACAGATCTTCTCTAGATCTTTCAGGTTTGGAGTTTCAGCTCCCTCCAAAGATTTTCTATTGAATTCAGGTCTGGAGACTGGCCAGGCCACTCCAGGACCTTGAAATACGTTTTACGGAGCCCCTCCTTAGCTGCCCTGGCTGTGTGTTTGGGGTCATTGTCATGCTGGAAGACCCAGCCATGACCCATCTTCAATGCTCTTACTGAGGGAAGGAGGTTGTTTGCCAAAATCTCGCAATACATGACCCCATCCATCCTCCCTTCAATACTGTGCAGTCGTCCTGTCCCCTTTGCAGAAGAGCACCCCCAGAGTATGATGTTTCCACCCCCATGCTTCACGGTTGGGATGGTTTTCTTGGGGTTGTTCTCATCCTGTAAATATGGTAAGTGGAGTTGATTCCAAAAAGCTCTATTCTGGTCTCATCTGGCAACATGACCTTCTCCCATGCCTCCTCTGGATCATCCAGATGGTCACTGGTGAACTTCAAACGGGCCTGGACATGTGCTGGCTTGAGCAGGGGGACCTTGCTGCCCTGCAGGATTTTAAACCATGACAGCATCATGTGTTACTAATGTAATCTTTGTGACTGTGGTCCCAGCTCTCTTCAGGTCATTGACCAGGTCCTCCTGTGTAGTTCTGAGCTTTCTCAGAATCATCCTTAACCCACAAAGTGAGATCTTGCATGGAATCCCAGACCGAGGGAGATTGACAGTCATCTTGTGTTTCTTCCACTTTCTAATAAATAATCATAACAGTTGTTGTCTTCTACCAAGCTGCTTGCCTGTTGTCCTGTAGTCCATCCCAGCCTTGTGCAGGTTTACAGTTTTGTCCCTGGTGTCCTTAGACAGCTCTTTGGTCTTGGCTATGGTGGACAGGTTGGAGTGTGATTGATTGAGTGTGTGAACAGGTGTCTTTTATACAGGTAACAAATTCAAACAGGTGCACTTAATACGAGTAAAGAGTGCAGAATAAGAGGGCTTCTTAAAGAAAAATTAACATGTCTGTGTGAGCCAGAATTCTTGCTGGTTGGGAGGTGTTCAAATACTTATTTGCAGCAGTAACATACAAATAAATTATTAAAAAATCATACATCATACATTGTGATTTCCAGATTTTTTCTTTTAGATTATGTCTCTCACAGTGGACATGCACCTAAGATGAAAAATTTCAGACCCCTCCATGATTTCTAAGTGGGAGAATTTGCAAAAACCTCATTGTGTTCAAATAGTTATTTTCCTCACTATATATATAATAAATAACAGTCGCTTTCTGAGGATGGTTGCTGGATTAAAGCATGGATAAAACCTTACCTGTCAATCAGGTCATGCTTTCAGAATAAATACAGAAGTTCACCATTCTTCCTGCTGATAGACTGTTCAGGTCAGGGGCTTATCCAGATGGAAAGAGGACAAACCCCTCCCAGCAGCCTTTGAGTAAAAGTCCACCCTTGAAGACATTTTTTGGATGTAATACTATTACTATTATTATTACTACTACTACTACTACTAATAATAATAATACATTTTCTATACCCACTTACTCCAGTTAACCATCAAAGTGGGGCTGGAGCTTATCCCAGCAGTCATAGGGCGTAAGACGGGGTACACCCCGGACAGGATGCCAGTCTGTCGCAGGGCCACATATAGACAGACAAACATCACACTGGTATGTACATCCATTCATCCATTTTCTATACCTGCTTTCTCCATTTAAGGGTCATTGTTGGGAAAGTGTAGGTACACGGACCCACAACAGGGGGCGCAAATGAACGGACAATGGAGGAAGTCAAATACAACACTTTACTGTTGTGAAAGGGCACAACACACACAACAGATTACAACAATAGACAAAAGGTCAAATCACAAAAGGTGTCGTGTGGGCAGGCTCGAAGATAGAAGACGTCTGTCCAAAGCAGAACCGGAACCACATGATTTCCTCCGCCACCAGACCCCGGGAATACTGGAGCCGCCAAGTCCCGAACTCCCAGGTGGCCACTGCCTCCGCGTGTCGGACCTGGTACTGCTGGCGAGGAACAAAAAAACAATTAAATGTGGGCGCGTATGCACCCAGCAATCCACACGGCAGGAAGACCAACTCCACCTCTTGTTGGAAAAAGAGTCTGTTATACGATACACAAAAAGTCACAAAAGGTTACTGTCGAAAAAATCTCACAGCCAGCTGAGAACGTTACCTTCCTGGTAAAGCGATATCTCGGCAAAGAGGTGGAGATGACGTCTTGCTGATATACCGATGCTGATCAGATTAGTGGTGACAGCTGTCATAGGTGATGAGTGTCAGCTGTCTCCCCGGCTACTCCTGTGAGGCGGCAGCGCCCTCTGGTGCCTGGAGCCCGCACTCCAGGCAGGGTGCCCTCTGGTGGTGGTGGGCCAGCAGTACCTCCTCTTCAGCGGCCCACATAACAGGACCCCCCCCTCAACGGGCGCCTCCTGGCGCCCGACCAGGCTTGTCTGGGTGGCGGCGGTAGAAATCGGCCAGGAGGGCCGGGTCCAGGATGAAGCTCCTCTTCACCCAGGAGCGTTCTTCAGGTCCGTACCCCTCCCAGTCCACCAAATACTGGAAGCCCCGGCCCATCCTACGGACGTCTAAGAGCCGGCGCACAGTCCAAGCCGGCTCGCCATCGATGATCCGGGCAGGAGGTGTTGCCGGACCCGGAGTACAGAGGGGTGAGGTGTGATGGGGCTTGATCCGGGACACGTGGAAAACGGGATGGATCCGCAGTGAGGCCGGAAGCTGAAGCCTCACTGCGGCTGGACTGAGTACCTTGATGATTTTAAACGGACCGATATACCGGTCCTGCAGCTTAGGGGAGTCCACTTGAAGGGGAATGTCCTTAGTAGACAACCACACTGCCTGTCCTGGCCGGTACGTAGGGGCCGGGGTCCGCCGATGGTCTGCATGGGCCTTCGTCCTCATCCGGGCCCTCAGCAAGGCAGAACGGGCGGCACGCCATACCCGACGGCACTTCCGTAGGTGGGCCTGGACCGAGGGCACACCGACCTCTCCCTCAACCACCGGAAACAGAGGAGGTTGGTACCCCAGACATACCTCGAAAGGGGAGAGGCCGGTGGCTGACGACACCTGGCTGTTATGGGCATACTCGATCCAGGCCAGATGGGTACTCCAGGCCGCCGGGTGCGCGGCTGTCACGCAACGCAGGGCCTGCTCCATCTCCTGATTGGCCCGTTCTGCTTGCCCGTTGGTCTGGGGATGATACCCGGATGAGAGACTTACCGTGGCCCCCAGTTCCCGGCAGAAGCTCCTCCAGACGTGCGAGGAGAACTGGGGACCGCGATCGGAGATGATGTCTGTTGGGATCCCATGCAACCGGATGACGTGGTGGACCAGGAGGTCCGCTGTCTCCTGGGCCGTCGGGAGCTTCAGGAGGGCCACGAAGTGGGCCGCCTTGGAAAATCGGTCCACTATCGTGAGGATGGTGGTGTTGCCCTGGGACGGCGGGAGGCCCGTGACAAAATCCAGGCCGATGTGGGACCAGGGGCGATGGGGCACGGGCAGCGGCTGGAGCAGTCCCGAAGCCCTGCGATGGTCAGCCTTGCCCCTGGCGCAGGTGGTGCAGGCCTGGATATAATCCCGGACGTCGGCCTCTAGGGACGCCCACCAGAAGCGCTGCCGGACAACTGCCACGGTTCTTTGCACCCCTGGATGACAGGAGAGCTTAGAGCCGTGACAGAAGTCCAGAACTGCAGCCCTAGCTTCTGGTGGGACGTAGAGTCTGTTCTTCGGCCCAGTTCCGAGGTCCGGGCTTCGTGCCAGGGCCTCCCGGACGGTTCTCTCTACGTCCCAGGTAAGGGTGGCCACGATAGTGGACTCCGGGATGATGGGTTCCGGTGGATCCGACAACTCCGTTTTGACTTCATCTTCATGTACCCGGGACAAGGCATCCGATCTCTGGTTTTTGGTCCCGGGACGGTAGGTGATCCGGAAGTCAAAACGGCTGAAGAACAGTGACCAGCGGGCTTGCCTGGGGTTCAGCCGCTTGGCGGTCCTGATATACTCCAGGTTCCGGTGGTCAGTGAAAACCGTGAATGGCACGGACGTTCCCTCCAACAGATGTCTCCACTCTTCAAGAGCCTCTTTCACCGCAAGGAGTTCTCGATTGCCGACGTCATAGTTCCGTTCGGCCGGGGTCAACCTGTGGGAAAAATAGGCACACGGGTGAAGGACCTTATCGGTCTTCCCGCTCTGGGAAAGCACAGCTCCTATCCCTGAGTCTGAGGCGTCCACTTCAACCACTAACTGGCGACTAGGATCGGGCTGCACCAGAACGGGTGCAGACGAGAAGCGCCGTTTCAACTCCTTGAACGCGGCATCGCAACGATCCGACCAGGTGAAGGGGACTTTTGGAGAGGTCAGGGCTGTCGTGGGGCTAACTACCTGACTGTAGCCCTTAATGAACCTCCTGTAGAAATTTGCAAAGCCGAGGAACTGTTGCAGCTTCCTACGGCTAGTGGGTTGGGGCCAGTCTCTCACCGCCGCAACCTTGGCCGGATCAGGAGCGACGGAGTTGGGGGAGATGATAAACCCCAGGAAGGACAAAGATGTGCGGTGGAACTCACACTTCTCGCCCTTCACAAACAGCTGGTTCTCCAACAACCGCTGCAGGACCTGACGTACATGCCGGACATGAGTCTCAGGATCCGGAGAAAAGATGAGTATATCGTCTAGATATACGAAGACGAATCGGTGCAGGAAATCCCGCAAGACATCATTAACTAAAGCTTGGAACGTCGCGGGGGCGTTTGTGAGGCCGAACGGCATGACCAGGTACTCAAAGTGACCTAAGGGGGTGTTAAATGCCGTCTTCCACTCGTCTCCCTTCCGGATCCGAACCAGGTGATACGCATTTCTAAGATCTAGCTTAGTGAATATTTGGGCTCCATGCAGGGGCGTGAACACTGAATCCAACAGGGGCAACAGGTATCGATTACGAACCGTGATTTCGTTCAGTCCCCTATAATCAATGCATGGACGAAGTCCGCCGTCTTTTTTACCCACAAAAAAGAAACCTGCACCCATCGGGGAGGTGGAATTCCGGATCAACCCGGCGGCTAAAGAGTCCCGGATGTAGGTCTCCATTGATTCGCGCTCAGGTCGTGAGAGGTTGTACAGCCTGCTGGACGGGAACTCACCGCCTGGAACCAAATCAATGGCACAATCGTACGGACGGTGGGGGGGAAGGGTGAGCGCCAGATCCTTACTGAACACATCTACAAGGTCGTGGTACTCCACCGGCACCGTCCCTAGATTGGGCGGGACTCTGACCTCCTCCTTAGCCTGGAACCGGGAGGAACCGAGGAACCTAAACATACCCGATGGCAGGTCTCGCTCCACTGAACCACTACCCCAGACGGCCAATCGATCCGGGGATTGTGTTTTAACATCCAGGGGAACCCTAAAATCACACGGGAGGTAGCAGGAGTCACAAAAAACTCGATCTCCTCCCGGTGATTTCCTGACACCACCAGAGTTACAGGTGGTGTCTTATGTGTGATTGGAGGGAGTAGGGAGCCATCTAGTGCCCGCACCTGCACAGGCGAGGTAAGCGCCACCAGAGGGAGCCCTATCTCCCTGGCCCATCTGCTGTCTAACAGATTCCCTTCAGAGCCCGTGTCCACCAGTGCTGGGGCCTTCAGGGTTAAATCCTCATAAAGGATTGTAACTGGGAGTCGTGTGGCAATGTGGGTGTGTCCCACGTGAATGTCTCGGCCCACCCCTAGCCCAGTTTCTAGGGGCGGGCGTTGGTGTTTAACCGCTCGGGGCAGTCTCTTACCTGATGCTCTATCGAGCCACAAACAAAACACGCTCCGCGGGCCAGCCTCCTCTGTCTATCTGGTGCCCTAAATGTGGCCCTGCTCGTGTCCATAGCTTCGTCAGCAGGGGGAGCTGTAACCACACGGAGCGCAGGGGCGGTGGAGCGTGGGGAGGGCGGAACGCGGTCGGAACCGGAAGGGAGAGGGACGGCGCGTGCCCGGCCACGCCCTTCGTCTCATTCCCGACGGCGTTCTTCTAACCGATTGTCTAATCGTATTACGAGATCAATAAGCCCATCTAAATCCCGCGGTTCGTCCTTAGCCACCAGGTGCTCCTTTAGAACCAATGACAGTCCGTTTACAAAGGCGGCGCGGAGGGCAGTGCTATTCCAGCCGGACCTCGCAGCCGCGATGCGGAAGTCGACTGCATAGGCAGCTGTGCTCCGGCGCCCCTGTCTCATTGACAGCAGCACGGCTGAAGCGGTCTCTCCTCTATTTGGGTGATCGAACACTGTTCTGAACTCCCTCACAAACCCATCATATGTCTGAAGGAGCCGTGAATTCTGCTCCCAGAGCGCTGTAGCGCAAGCGCGTGCCTCACCGCGAAGCAGGTTTATTACATAAGCTATCTTGCTGGCATCAGTCGCGTACATGACAGGACGTTGTGCGAAGACGAGCGAACACTGCATAAGGAAGTCCGCGCACGTCTCCACACAACCTCCGTACGGCTCTGGAGGGCTTATGTATGCTTCCGGGGAAGGTGGGAGGGGTCGTTGAACGACCTGTGGAACGTCACTGTTACGCACAGGGTCGACAGGAGGGAGAGCCGCAGCAGCGCCCTGAGGGCGCGCTTCCACCTGCGCGGCGAGAGCCTCCACCCTGCGGTTAAGGAGGATGTTCTGCTCGGTCATTAAATCCAACCGAGCCGTGAAAGCGGTGAGGATCCGCTGCAACTCACCGATCATTCCTCCTGCGGACGCCTGTGCGCCCTGTTCTTCCATTGGCCGTTCAACAGCCGGTTGACGCCCCTCGGGATCCATGACGTTGGCCGAGATATCCTGGTGGGAAAGTGTAGGTACACGGACCCACAACAGGGGGCGCAAATGAACGGACAATGGAGGAAGTCAAATACAACACTTTACTGTTGTGAAAGGGCACAACAAACACAACAGATTACAACAATAGACAAAAGGTCAAATCACAATAGGTGTCGTGTGGGCAGGCTCGAAGATAGAAGATGTCTGTCCAAAGCAGAACCGGAACCACACGATTTCCTCCGCCACCAGACCCCGGGAATACTGGAGCCGCCAAGTCCCGAACTCCCAGGTGGCCACTGCCTCCGCGTGTCGGACCTGGTACTGCTGGCGAGGAACAAAAAAACAATTAAATGTGGGCGCGTATGCACCCAGCAATCCACACGGCAGGAAAACCAACTCCACCTCTTGTTGGAAAAAGAGTCTGCTATACGATACACAAAAAGTCACAAAAGGTTACTGTCGAAAAAATCTCACAGCCAGCTGAGAACGTTACCTTCCTGGTAAAGCGATATCTCGGCAAAGAGGTGGAGATGACGTCTTGCTGATATACCGATGCTGATCAGATGAGTGGTGACAGCTGTCATAGGTGATGAGTGTCAGCTGTCACCCCGGCTACTCCTGTGAGGCGGCAGCGCCCTCTGGTGCCTGGAGCCCACACTCCAGGCAGGGTGCCCTCTGGTGGTGGTGGGCCAGCAGTACCTCCTCTTCAGCGGCCCACACAACAGTCATGGGGAGTTGGGGGGGGTTGGAGCCTGTCCCAGAAGTAGGGTTGGGTATTGAGAACCGGTTCTTTTCGGGTATTGGTAAGAAATGATTCAATCCATCAATATCAATAGTCTTTTTGCTTAACGATTCCCTTATCGGTCCTTCAGAGTGGCCATTGTTTTTGAGGGTGTTTGTCAGGAAAATGATCATTTCTCTGCGTTGAAGTGTGAATCAATGAGTCAGTGCTTCAATCTGCTGGCTCGTTGGTTCTTTGATTTGCTGCTCTTCAGAAGCGGCAAGTCCGCTTCTTAACCCCTCTCAAAGCCATTAAAATATGTTAATTGTGACTCACTTTTGTGTGGATTAAAGTCACTCACTGGGGCTCTTGTCTTGTTGCAGTCAAGAAACAAGAATCGTCCTCTGTTCTGTTGGCACAGCTCCAAGTGCTGCGCCGCTCTCTGTCAAGACAGAGTCTGGTCAGAATTAATAACTTCAGAAGAATTGCCGCTTTAAATAAAATGACACCTTTTTCCAAACGCTGTAATACAGAATATAAACTACAATTGACTAAAACTTTTTCCTACCAAAATGAGAAGTCCAGCATTCTTTATGAATTACATCCTGACGTGCAGCACAGCAGCTGCAAGAGCTCAGCTCAGAGGTATGGAAAGACATTCATGCCAATAATGTCTGAAAGGAAATGCTTTTGACAAAAACTACAGATTTTGTTTATTTCTATTTATGTTCAGAGATCAAGGATCCAGAGTTTAAGGATCCAGTGACCAATTTCATATTTGGGCAATTCTACGATAATGGAATTACAATCTGACCTAATCTGTAGTCATTAGATGCAGTATGTCCAGATTTTGTTGCTGTTGTAATTCCATTACCATAGAATTGCCCATTTATTTACTTTAAGGCTCAATAAAATGTTGTTGACATAGAAAACATGTAAAGCCTAGTTTTAGTACACAGAAAATTCACAAGCGGTATCGATAAGGAATTGGATCAATAAGCAGAATAGATAATGGTATCGATATTGATAAAATCTTATCAATACCCAACCTTACCCAGAATTCATAGAGCATGACGTGGGGTACACACTGGATAGGATGCCAGTCTGTAACAGGGCCACATGCACACAGACAAACATTCATACTCGCACGCACGCCTATGGTCAGTTTAAAGTTTCCAATTCACCTAACCTGCATGTCTATGGATGTGGGAGGAAGCCAGAGCAAATGGAGGGAACCCACGCGAACATGGTGAGATCATGTAAACTCCACACAGAATGCATGAAATGCGATCACACGACCTTTTTTCTATGAGACATCAGTGCTAACCACTAAGCTGCCGTGCAACCCATAATGATAATAATTTTTAATAACTGAAATTGTTCAATAGCCATATAAAAATATGTTTACCTAAATTAAAATATTTGCTTTATTTTTATGCATTACTAAAGTGGGATGTGAAGCAATATCTTTATTTATTTATTTTCAAAATAATGTCTACACGACTGGGTCTATTTGAGGTTCGAACTTTAAAATCAGGTCAGTTATGACGAGAGAAGCCATAAATATGAACATGATTAAGACTCTAAGGATTAGTAGTCTTATCAAACAAAAATGTAGGTTGTGATGTCAATTTGGGATATAGGGTAAAGGCAAAAAGAAAATTGAAATTGTGCAAAAGAAAATTCTAATACAAGACATATTAAGCAGTGTAACTAAAGTATTAAAAAGCTGGGTTATACAGTTACACCAGGGGTTCCTACCTTTATTGAACCAAGATCTACTTTTAAAGTTGAAAGTGTATCAAGATCTACCAAGCCATATTCAAAGCCACAGTTTGTTACGCACCAGTATAATAACAAGGCCTGGCAGTGATTAAAAGTTTTTTAATTGCATGATTTCCATGATTAATTGCAATTAATCACATTGTTATATGCAAAATCCAACAATTAATTCAAAAGTTGTGTATAGCACAATTTTATTTTAAATGTTCTGCCATATGAACGAAAGTGCCATAACGTTCTGCAAACACATCATCACCCACACATAGACCTATTTACACTAGTTCTTGCTTACATGCACTCAACCAGGATAGTGAGAAATATGATGTAAAACATACCGGCAAGACTCCAGTAGGGTTTCCAACCTCTCCAGTTTTTCTATTTCAACTGTAGTTGGCATGACAGTGTTGGTGTTGTGGTGAGGGCATCCCTCAATGGCTGGTCGTTTCTGCAGATGCTTTTGGATGGATTTACTATTCGAATAAACAAAAAAATAATCCTCTTCCAACTGAATGAAAATAAGTTGTAGGGTTTTTTTTTAGCCTCCTCTCACGTCGTCTTCTTCTATGATGTTTCTTCTTCTTCTTTGGCGTTTAACGGCAGCCGGCACCCTTATTGGTGCATTGCTGCCACCTTCTGCATCAGTCCGTCATAGCAGCACTAAATCCTCTCGATGAGTCCAGATTTTTTTATTTTTTCATGAGATTGACCGGTTGATCACAGTCGATCAAGATTGACTGACTGAGCACACCAGCCATACAATATAATTCTGAGCAGCTTCTTTATCATCATGTCTAATGTTGGCACTCGTCTCTTCCCAGCACTTTATCCCAAGTCATCCATGCGGTCGCGGCCCTCCTGTACCCCTTTACCTGGCAACACACTTTCATCTCCATCGTTCCTGAAATCCTGATCGATGTGGTCATGGCACCTACCCCCTATCTGCTCGGGGTTCAAAAACGCCTGCTGGACTTGGTCACGGACCAAGGAGATGTGAGTTCCAATGAGAGACTTTGGGGTGGGGATAATTTTAATCTTCAGTAAAATGTGTGATGGCATTTTAGTCTTTGAGTAACTCTTTTTGTTTGCTAATGATGGTCTTCTCGTTTGTCTGTCTGTGACACAGCTGCTTGTGGTGGACCTTTCTGAGAAGGAGGATACCTTCATTGTTTCAGTAAGAGTGTATAAATTATCATGAAAATATTTTTTCAATATTGTAATTTGTCATTAATTATTTTGTGATTGTCTTAAGGTCTGTCCAACCACTTTTTAAGCATTAGAATTAAAATTTTGATTGACATCATCCCCCAAATCTAATCACATCACAACAACATCCAACTATCAAACCTTTTCCAAAACTATAAATGATCAGTTTTTGGGAAATGCTAAGCTGTACAGAGAGTATAACTAGCAAGGTCTTCACCTAACCTTAGTGAGAAATGACCAAGAGTGGCCAGGTCAAGTATGGACTCAGATAAATGTGCTCAACAAACACTGAAGAAAAAGGTTGAGTAGAGACTGAATGCTGGGGAAAAGGCATTAACAACTGGTAGACTTTGTCAGTATACATGATGCGGAACAAACAGGATGCTGGACACAAAGGCAGACTCACAGACTCAGGAGTAGGAGTAATCAAAAAGGCTTTATCTTGTAAAACAGGCAAAGGTTCGGTACACAGGTTGACAGTCAGTGATGCATAGGTGACAGACAGATGTGAGTCAGAGACGTGGTCAGAAAAACAAGAAAGGTTCAAAATCACAGGAGACTAAGTGCAAGAGGCTGTGGCTAATGCAAAGTCAAAAAACAAGGCAAGGTCATACACGGCTGAACAGGTGATCAAAGACAAAACAAGAGCTAGGATTCTAGGGCTTGAATGTGGGCTGAGACTCTAGGCTACAAGCGCAACAAACTGGCAGTGAAGGACAAAACACGAGTCTTAAATAACCCAAGTGGTGATTAAGGAAAGTGAAACACAGGTGTGTGACGATGTTCAGGAACAGGGAGTGGAAGAAAGAGACGAAAATGAGGGAAGGCTGGTGCAAGAGAGTGCAGTTAGACAAACAGAAGGTGGACAGAAATAGAATGAGAAATAAACCCAAATACAATACAAAGAAAATGCAACAATCCACCCAAGGAGTAATCCCCTCACATGAAAGGAACAAAGACACAAAACCAGGAAAACAAAGGTGAGAACCTAGAATAAATCATCAAGAAAATGAAAGGCTGGGCCTGAAACTAGAACGGAATCAACATGTGGCAGAAGTATAATAAAAAGATAATTCAACCAGTGACGACAGTAAAACGAACAGGTAATCAAAGACAGACAAGGGATCAACCAGTGACGACAGTAAAACGAACAGGTAATCAAAGACAGACAAGGGACAAAACCATGACATAGACCCAGACATGGGGTAGATCATGACAGCACAGCCCCCCCCAACAGCTAACACTAAGGGCCAACAGAAAGCACCCCCAAAACATAGACAAACACGAGCGGCACGAGGGGGCTTAGAGGCAGGTTCTGCCAAACAGGAAGACAGGAGGGAAGTTACAGGACCCAACCATAACAACGAAGTCAAGGAAAAAATACCATCAGACGGGTAACTGTGCGATCCATCAGGATCTACGGTGGAGTCAGAACAGGGGCCATGCAACCCATCAGTGTAAAAGGCAGAGCCAGGACAGAGGCCAGGCGACCCACCAGGTTTCCCATTGGAGAAAGAGCAGGGGTTGTGCGTCAAAGGCCAGGGGGTCAAAGGGTCTTTCCTTAGGCCCATAACTGGTCACAAGTAAACCAGGAGGTCGGCGGTGAGGATGACCGGGCCATGCGGCAGTCAGGCAGTTCGTGTAACCCACAAGGGTCTGCAGCTGGGGCCAGAAGACAACTGTGCGGTCAGTAAGTTCCAGGGATGGGTATTGATAAGATTTTATCGATATCGATGCCGTTATCGATTCTGCTTATCGATCTGATTCCTTATCGATTCCCTTATCAATACCTCGTGAATTTTGTACTAAAAGTAGGCTTTACAGGTTTTCTATGTATTTCCTTGAGTCTTAAAGTAAATAAATATGAAATTAGTCACTGTATCCTTGATCTCTGGACATAAATAAAAATAAACAAAAAGGTGTTTCGCTTTGAAGTTATTAATTCAGACTGAATTCTATCATTCTGTCTTGACTTGTCAGAGAGCCGCGCAGCGTTTGGAGCTGTGTGAACAGAACGGAGGACGATTCTCGTTTCTTTCTCGCAACGAGACAGGAGTCCCAGTTAGTAACTTTAATCCACACAAAAGTGACTCACAACTCATATTCAGGGATGAAAGTGATGAAAAACAAAAAAAGCTGAAACCCAAAATTACCCCCCAACACCACCTGCACGAAAATGTTTCAATTCTAGAGGCTCTGAAATGCAATCTGGGACTATTCTGTTGTGTGTTGGGGGGGTTTGGCTGGACAAGGTTGGGTTGTTTTGTGTTTATTTTCCTTCCCAGGTGATTTGGGGCTGTTCTCTGAGGAAAATGTGCTGCAGAAGAGTCTCTCTCCTCTGTTCCGATGATTGGCTGCACCTGTTGCATTCTCGTGCGGCTCTCTATCAGGACAATCCACGACACCTGTGATGTTCACGTGCAGATCTGAGGACTTCCAGCTGGTACCAATGTAGTGATGAAGAACTACATTTAAACCAGCAGTGAGTTGGATAAGATTGCCGGAGAATACGACCTTGTGACGACTGTGTGGGGACGCTGAGGGCCGTTTCAGAGTCTGACATCGCGCCTGTGAAGGAGGACGAGGGTGAGAGGCAAACGTTGTCAGCACACGACAGAGGTGAATATTCTGAAAAGTTTATCCGTGAATGTAAATTGGCATTTATACGCAGCTATAAGTAATTATTGGTGGAAATTGTTTGGCGTGCTCCTCACGGCAGTGGCGTGCGGATTAATGATCCTCCACTAGCTGTGAGCAGCAGCCTCTTTGAACTAAGTTTGAAACCAGACCTAAACGTGTAGCTGATAAGTTTGCCTCTAAACAATATTTCGTAGTAATAAGTGTTGAATAATCTCATCTCTGTTCCTCCTTCGCAGAGTACAGTCTGGGAAAGTCACCTGGGGGGGGTGTTGGCGGAACTCCTGAGTCCTGAACGTTCGGACTCCGACTGTTGAGATGCTGAGAGAGCGCGCCGCCTTTTCACCTCACCAGAACTTTGATTATTTAGTATTTCATGTATAGCACAGAGGGAGAAAAATAAATGTGTTTTCTTTTTGGAACTGCTTCTGATTATTTCATGCTGGGTTCAGTCAGATACTGGACCGCTCCTCAATCCGCGTCTTATCCATAACACTATTCCAGACAATAAACTGCAGTGAGTGCAGCATCCATTTAATGAGAAAAAAAAAAAATACAACTTTCCTTATTCAGATTCATTCCAATAGTATTCTGCTCTTACTAGGATGCAGCAGTTTTCTAGTTTGGCAGATAGTTCTGGAGGAAATCACTGAAGAAATTAACAAACTGAAAATATGGTTTGACCGAAACAAACTGTCATTAAACTTAAATAAGACAGGAATGAAATGGAGGTGTGAGAGTCACTAGGTGTTCACAGGAAACATTTATTTATTTCTGTATGTATTTACACTCAACAAAAATATAAACGCAACACTTTTGGTTTTGCTCCCATTTTGTGAGATGAACTCAAAGATCTAAAACTTTTTCCACATACACAATATCACCATTTCCCTCAAATATTGTTCACAAACCAGTCTAAATCTGTGATAGTGAGCACTACTCCTTTGCTGAGATAATCCATCCCACCTCACAGGTGTGCCATATCAAGATGCTGATTAGACACCATGATTAGTGCACAGGTGTGCCTTAGACTGCCCACAATAAAAGGCCACTCTGAAAGGTGCAGTTTTGTTTTTTTGGGGGCGATACCAGTCAGTATCTGGTGTGACCACCATTTGCCTCATGCAGTGCAACACATCTCCTTCGCATAGAGTTGATCAGGTTTTCAATTGTGGCCTGTGGAATGTTGGTCCACTCCTCTTCAATGGCTGTGTGAAGTTGCTGGATATTGGCAGGAACTGGTACACGCTGTCGTATACGCCGGTCCAGAGCATCCCAAACATGTTCAATGGGTGACATGTCTGGTGAGTATGCCGGCCATGCAAGAACTGGGACATTTTCAGCTTCCAAGAATTGTCTACAGATCCTTGCAACATGGGGCCGTGCATTATCCTGCTGCAACATGAGGTGATGTTCTTGGATGTATGGCACAACAATAGGCCTCAGGATCTCGTCACGGTATCTCTGTGCATTCAAAATGCCATCAATAAAATGCACCTGTGTTCTTCGTCCATAACAGAAGCCTGCCCATACCATAACCCCACCGCCACCATGGGCCACTCGATCCACAACATTGACATCAGAAAACCGCTCACCCACACGACGCCACACACGCTGTCTGCCATCTGCCCTGGACAGTGTGAACCGGGATTCATCCGTGAAGAGAACACCTCTCCAACGTGCCAAACGCCAGCGAATGTGAGCATTTGCCCACTCAAGTCGGTTACGACGACGAACTGGAGTCAGGTCGAGACCCCGATGAGGACGACGAGCATGCAGATGAGCTTCCCTGAGACGGTTTCTGACAGTTCGTGCAGAAATTCTTTGGTTATGCAAACCGATTGTTTCAGCAGCTGTCTGAGTGGCTGGTCTCAGACGATCTTGGAGGTGAACATGCTGGATGTGGAGGTCTTGGGCTGGTGTGGTTACACGTGGTCTGCGGTTGTGAGGCTGGTTGGATGTACTGCCAAATTCTCTGAAACGCCTTTGGAGACGGCTTATGGTAGAGAAATGAACATTCAATACACGAGCAACAGCTCTGGTTGACATTCCTGCTGTCAGCATGCCAATTGCACGCTCCCTCAAATCTTGCGACATCTGTGGCATTGTGCTGTGTGATAAAACTGCACCGTGTGATAAGACCTGCACGACAGAGATCCAAGCCAGTGGAATAATTACGTCTGCAAAGGACGTAAGGAAATCATTGGTGTTTATTTATTTGTCTGTTTGTTAGCACGATTATGTCAAAACTACTGCATGGATTTTGATGAGATTTTCACCACAGATAGATATTAGACCCCAGAAGAACCCATTAAACCTATGAGCATTCCAAGACAGCACCATCTGGAGAGCAGGCACAGTGCAGATCCTATAAAGTCCAGGTCAGCTCTGGTGGTGCTCTCAAGAAACACCTGAGACGCACACAAGAAACCGTCCCCCATGAGCTCATTTCCCCAGAGACTGTTGTCCCCAGTTACTCACACACTGTTTCTCTCTCTGGAGCTGCCACAGATGCTGGGATGTAGCACATCAGTCACAACCACATCTGGATGTACAGTAGTGGAGCCTCAACAGTGCAAGAACTGTGTGACTTAAAAGAGAGAGCGAAAGAGATGTTTGGGGAAAAGGTGCTTAATTTTTCAGAAATGTATGTTGAGATTGGGTTTAAAAACAGACAGTGAAGAGGCCTGCCTAAGGCCTGGTTCACACGGCAGGATAATTAAGCCGATATCGGACCCGATCTTCCACTTCCAACAATCTTAAGGACGCCCCGACAATTGTGATGATGCTAAAGATAATCTTATCAGATATTCCTGCCGTGTGTGGTGTGTTCAGAGTGCTCTGATCGCAAATCGGAGATATTCATGTTGGATTGTCTTGGCCCGATATCACTGCATGTGTTGTGACTTCCGACCACAAACTAGCACGCTGCCTGCTGAATGTGACGTGCAGCCAATCAAAAAGTGAGGTGACGGACGTACAGAGCGGAAAATAAAATCAAAACAGCTGTTCTGACTTACCAGTAAGTCTGGTGGTCGCGCTGTCTCCACTCCTTTAAAGAACGCCTTTTCTTTTTCTTTTTGTATCGTTTTTCCCTCTGTTTTAAATAGTCCACAAAGTATCTCCGTTTATTTACTCTGAAGTCACGTTTAATCTCGAGAGATTTTGCAAGATTTCCTGTGTGAGCTGGGAATGTTCATTTATGAAATCTGTTCGTGTGTGGTGTTGTTGTCCTTACCATGTGGCTGAACACCACACACTGTACGACCAAACCTGTTAGAGCTATGATTTTTTTTTATCTTCACGTGTATGGTCTCTCAGGCTTTGGAAACCTGGTACACGGGTAGAGCCACAGGTAGAGCATTCCAAATTTGGGAGCTGTAACAGAAAATGCTCGATATTCTCTGAGCTGTTGCTTGGACCTCGGTACTTCAAGAGGCAGCTGGGCAGGTAACCAGAGGCACCGTGCAGGGGCGTAGGGATGAAGACAGAGGTAGGGTGGGAAAAAGGCCATTTAAAGATTTAAAAACGAATCTTAAAATGAACCCTAAAGTGCACAGACAGCCAGTGGACGGAGGCCAGGATAGGTGTAATCGGCTCCCTCTTTCATACTCCAGTTAGCAGATGAGCGGCAGCATTCTGAACTAACTGGAGACGCGCAAGGGAGGACTGACTAAGTGCATTTCAGTAATCCAGCTGAGATGTAATGAAGGCATGGATTACTGTTTCAAAGTACTGATGTGGGAAAAAAGGCTTCATCTTAGCAACCTGCCTGAGGTGTTGTGTGGGCTGCTGAAGAGGAGGTACTGCTGGCCCACCACCAGAGGGCGCCCTGCCTGAAGTGCGGGCTTCAGGCATGAGAGGGCGCTGCCGCCTCACGGGAACAGCCGGGAGTGACAGCTGTCACTCATCAACTCATGACAGCTGTCACCTATCTCCACTTCATCAACCACTCCATAAAAGCCGGACGACATCTCCACCCCGCTGCCGAGATATCGCCTACCATTGGAGGTAATATTCCTCAGCCAGATACTGTGCCGTATTGCACGTAACCATTTGTTTATCCCTTTCAGAAGGACCTACTTGCTTGTGTCAGCTGGAGGCTGAACCAGTCGTTGACGGCAGGGTGACGGAGCTCACCCTTCACGACTCGTAAGACAAGCAACTGGTCGGGTTTAGTGGACTGACTGTGTTCAGTATTGCGGAGGTGGAGGTGCAGTTCCCACCTGCTTTGCTGACTGTGTTACAGGGTGTGCACACACCTACACCTAACTGTTTCTGCTTCCTGCCAGCAGTACCAGATCTGACAGCTGGAGACGGTGGCCACCTTTGGACTCGGGACTTGGCGGCTCCAGTATCCTCCGGGTTCGGTGGCAGTGGAAATCGTGTGGGATCCGGTTCTTCTCTGGACAGACATCTTCTATCCTCGAGCCTGCCCACACGTCACCTCTGTAGATTGACCATACAAATTCTGTAACCGTCTGTATTTTGTTGTGCACATTCACAACAGTAAAGTGTTCTATTTTCGGCTCATTCATTGTCCATTCATTTACGCCCCCTGTTGTGGGTCCGTGTCACTACACTTTCACAACATGAGGTGAGAGAAACTTGACCTCACTACTGCACTAATTTGCAATCCAATTTAAAATCGCTGTCCATCTTAAAACCCATATTAGTAACAGTGCTCTTTGCATAAGTTGCCAATGGACCAAAATCAAGAGGGGGTACACAGGAGCTGCTAGGGCCAAAGTTTAAGTTTATGACCATCCAGGCCCCAGCAGGGGTTTGACAGAAAGGCATCAATTTTTCACAGGGGAACATATCGTCATCAGGTGTCATCAGCATAACAATGAAAAGCCACACCATGTTTTGTGAGGATAGATCCTAGGGGAAGCATGTAGTGGGAGAAAGGCAAGGGTCCTAAAATTCAACCTGTGGGACCCCGTGTAAGAGTGGAGCAGAGGAAGATTCATAAACCCCAAGACCAACACTCATAGTCCTGTCTGCTAAGTAGGACCTAAACCAGTCCAGGGCAATACCACCAAAGCCCACTAGCTGCTGCAAATGATTTAACAAAATACTGTGGTCTACAGTATCAAATGCAGCGGTCAAGCAAGACCAGAACAACATAGTTGCCAGTATCATTTGCCATTAAAATGTCATTAATTTTTTTTAAAAGAGCAGTTTCCGTGCTAAAACCAGACTGAAAAACCTCCATAATGTTGTGTTCATCAAAGAAGTTTTTTAATTGTGCATAGACAATTTTCTCCAGACTTTTACACAAAAATGGCAACTTGGAGATGGGCCTGAAATTTGCTTAAACGGTGCTTTCAAGGCCAGGCTTCTTCAGCAGAGGTTGTATTACTGACCAGCCTGACCACCTCCTCTAGGAAGTGTGGACCATGGTCTGTCTTCTGTTTGTTTGCTGTCTCTTCTCCTGGTTGTTGCTACAGATATCATCTTTTCAACATCTTCATGTGTTGCTGTCGTTGTCACTGCTGCTTTGATGTATCTGCCCTTTAATCTTCGAGAGAATAGGAGGAGGCAGCAAATTAAACTGTGTGTTGTTGATGGGATGAGGCTTCTGTGACTCTTGCTAGAGTGATAGACACAAACAAGGTGGTCCGTCCTGGGGAAGGACGAGCTCCTGCACATCTGGTCCTGTTTTTGTAATTATTAAAAATAACGCAATGCTAAAATAATTCTTTTACAGATTGGTGATGAGAGCTCAATTCTGCCGCCAAAGCTCCAAAATGAAATCCTGGATTTGCTAAAAGAGAGAAAAGAAACTTCATGTAAGTAAAGTCTAATTCAAACAGTTATGGAGCTTTGACACGTGTTTGTTTTGTCGTTGCTTGGTATTAACATGGTCTGTTTGACAGCCGTGGAGGAGCTGAATCGGGTGGTTTCAGAAGCTTTCCTCCTGTTCTTTGTGAAAACTGTTGGCCATTATGCATCGTATGTAAAATACCCGCATACTGGAGAGTCAGGAGTGTTTGAGAAGAGACGTTTCTACAAGGGCATCGAGTCCAAAACCACACGCCACTTTGTCAAGAAGTTCATTCAGACTCAGATGTTTGATCTCTTTATCCAGGAGGTGGAGCAGCAGCAGCTGCAGCAAGGTGAGTGCGCCGCCCCCCGCCCCAAAACTAATGTGACTGATGTCCACATCCCCCCCACTCCATCGTGTAGCCTTGTTCTGTGTATGTGCTTTGTTATAATCTGAGAGTAAATTGCAGTGATTGTGGCCGCTCAAATATCAGCGGCTCATTTGATTTGAGGAGGTGTTCCATACAGAAGGGTGCAGCCATGATTCCACCAGCAGAACAAAAATGCACATTACTCGTGTCCCTGAAAGTGAACTAAGGTCTGCGTATATTTGAACACTGATAAAGGTTCCGCTGCATGAGAGTCAATAAAATAATGAGAACAGCACAGGGATGTACTATTACAGCTCAACAGATGCTGTCCTCTGACTGTGGGTCAGGGTTAGGACCTCACTGTGGTGCTGTGCTTTGCCACATGCACCTCCTTATAGAACCATCGTTACTCTGCTGTTGGGTTATCACAATAAAAAGACAGACCTTAATATTTGGTACAGAAACCTTTGTTTGCAGTTCCAGAGGTCAGACTTTTCCTGTAGTTCTTGATCAAGTTTGCACACTGCAGCAGGGATTTTGGTTAAAGATCTTCTCCAAATCTTTCAGGTTTGGAGTTTCAGCTCCCTCCAAAGATTTTCTATTGAGTTCAGGTCTGGAGACTGGCCAGGCCACTCCAGGACCTTGTAATGCTTCTTACGGAGCCCCTCCTTAGTTGCCCTGGCTGTGTGTTTGGGGTCATTGTCATGCTGGAAGACCCAGCCAAGACCCATCTTCAATGCTCTTACTGAGGGAAGGAGGTTGTTTGCTAAAATCTTGCGATACATGACCCCATCCATCCTCCCTTCAATACGGTGCAGTCGTCCTGTCCCCTTTGCAGAAGAGCGCCCCCAGAGTATGATGTTTCCATCCCCATGCTTCACGGTTGGGATGGTTTTCTTGGGGTTGTTCTCATCCTCCAAACAGTTAATACAGGTAAAGAGTGCAGAATAAGAGGGCTTCTTAAAGAAAAAAAACAGGTCTCTGTGAGCCAGAATTCTTGCTGGTTGGTAGGTGATCAAATACTTATTTCATGTAAAAAAAAAAAAAAAAGCAAATTAATGATTTAAAAATCATACAAGGTGATTTTCTGATATTTTTCTTCTTTCTAGATTCTGCCTCCCACAGTTGAAGTGTACCTACGATAAAAGTTACAGGTCTTTCCATTCTTTGTAGATGGGAAAACTTGCAAAATTGGCAGTGGATTAAATACTTATTTGCCTCACAGTAAACATCAATGTCAACACAATTTTGTCTGATGTGGTGCAACAGAGCATTGTAAGCTATACACAAGACAAATGTTTTACACAAGACAAAAATTTAGCGTATTTTATATTAGTAGTGCAAAAAAAGGACAGTATTTTTAGAATGTCAGAGGTTTACAAACAAAAATCCCTCCAGAAAACTTATTTATGCCTTCCTTGTAAAGGAATCAAAGCTGCAGTATGTCACACATGGATCCATATTGTTTTCTGCATGTATCAAGTGAGCACAGTTCTCAGAAGTTTCCAACTTTATTTCCGAGTGATCTTGAATGCAGCAAGTGTTCTATTTTTATGACATTGTATAAGTTTTATTTATGACGTTGAACACCATATTACGCCACAGCGTGAATCTTTTTCCCTTTCCATTTTATCAGTGCACTCTTTCCACATGTTTCATTGCATCATATGAGAGCTCTTGTATAAATTGACTGTTAAGGCAGTTGTCGTACAACAGGACTGGTTGGCTGCTACGGCGAGGCCCCGACTGTTGTCTTTGTACCGTTCCATGTCTGCTGTATGTGCTGCTTCTGTTCCGGTCCACTCCTGTTTCTTGTGTCCAGTGGTGGGCACAGTTCCACTAACTAATTAGCGACACTACCTTTGTTGTTAGCTGATTAGCTTTTCAGCTAACTTTGAAAACCATCAGTGGACCAATTAACTTCTGCTAAATTTAGTTCCGATAACTATTAGACCGCTTATTCCAGACAAGTTATTGAAATTAACGTCACCTCTGTCATTTTACAAAGTGAAAATATTAGCTATATGTTTTAGTTTTAAAGTAATATACTAATTTTGAAGGTTTTAGCGTTTGATAGACAGGTAAACTGAAAAGCATTTGAAAATTAGTTTCCTGTCCTCAGTGGTTGGTCGGTATATGTAAAAAAAAAAGAAAAAGAAAAACGCAACAACACACACGTTACTGTAACGTGTGTTGGTTTTTACAAACAAATGTATTTGTGAATGTCTTTTTTTTTTCATTTCTAAAAAAGGCAATTTGAAAACTGAAAATTCTGTTTGTCATTCAGCACTTTAAGTCACGTCACATGTCACACTGCCATGAACACTGCCATCCAGTAGATGGCAGTGTGAATACCAGTGGCAGTGTGAATTTTCCCATAATGCTTTTCAGCATGTGTGTCTGTAAAACGCTAAAACTTTTAAAATTAGTACATTACTTTAAAACGAAATCATATAGCTGATATTTTCAATAACTTGGAATTTGTTTAAAATTTTAACCATAAGTCAAAAGTGTGTTGCTGTGCATGACTCCTGTGATACCTCTGCAAGTCTGTATGGCTGTGAAAAAAAGTTGTTGTTTTTTGCTGCCCTTCCTTTATTTCTGATCATCAGGTCTCTTTTGCTGAGAGAAGGCTGATCTGAGACAAGCACTGGCACGTTGTGTCAGTACCTGCCAGTGCACTAGAGTCAATACTAAAAGTTAACGGTTTAGCTTTTAGCTGTAACTTCCGATATTTTTTTAGGGGTTTACTGATGAATATGTGTTTACTGGCAATTAAAATAAATGGTGACTGTCTGCAGACTGCCTGTGTTTACTGATGAACGTATTTACTGGCAACGAAGATAAACGCTGAATGCCTGCAGACTGACTTTGTTTACTGATGAATGGGTGTTTACTGGTGACTAAAATAAAGGCTGACTGTCTGCAGAATGCCTCTGTTTGCTGATGAATGTGTGTTTACAGGGGACTAAGATAAACGCTGTCTGCAGACTGCCTTTGTTTACTGTTGAACCGTTGTTTACTGGCAACTAAAATTAACACTGACATTCTGCAGTCTGGCTCTGTTTACTGATGAACGTGTGTTTACTGATGACTAAAATAAATGCTGAGTGTCTGCAGACTGCCAGTGTTTGCTGATGAATGTGTGTTTACTGGCGACTAAAATCAACACTGACTGCAGACTTCCTCTGTTTACTGTTGAACATGTGTTTACTGGCGACTAAGATTAACACTGACTGTCTGCAGACTGCCTTTGTTTACTGACAAATGTGTGTTTACTGGCGACTGAAATAAATGCTGACTGTCTGCAGACTGCCTCTGTTTACTGATGAACATGTGTTTACTGGCAACTAAGATTAACACTGACTGTCTGCAGACTGCCTCTGTTTACTGATGAACATGTGTTTACTGGCAACTAAGATTAACACTGACTGTCTGCAGACTACCTTTGTTTACTGACAAATGTGTGTTTACTGGCAACTAAAATAAATGCTGACTGTCTGCAGTCTGCCTCTGTTTAGTGATGAACGGGTGTTTACTGGGGACCAAAATAAACGCTGACTGTCTGCAGACCGCCTTTGATTACTGATGAACGTGTTTATTGGTGACTAAAACGCTGACTGTCTGCAGACTGCCTCTGTTTACTGATTAACTTGTGTTTACTGGGGACTGAGATAAATGCTGACTGTCTGCAGACCGCCTCTCTGTTTACTGATGAACGTGTGTTTACTGGGGACTAAGATAAATGCTGACTGTGTGCAGACTGCCTCTCTGTTTACTGATGAACATGTGTGATGAACGCGTGTTTACTGGGGACTAAGATAAATGCTGACTGTCTGCAGACTGCCTCTCTGTTTACTGATGAACGTATGTTTACTGGGGACTAAGATAAATGCTGACTGTCTGCAGACCGCCTCTCTGTTTACTGATGAACGTGTGTTTACTGGGGACTAAGATAAATGACGACTGTCTGCAGACCGCCTCTCTGTTTACTGATGAACGTTTGTCTACTGGGGACTAAGATAAATGACGACTGTCTGCAGACCGCCTCTCTGTTTACTGATGAACGTGTGTCTACTGGGGACTAAGATAAATGCTGACTGTCTGCAGACCGCCTCTCTGTTTACTGATGAACGTGTGTTTACTGGGGACTAAGATAAATCAATCAATCAATCAATTTATATATATATTTATATAGCGCCAAATCACAACAAACAGTTGCCCCAAGGCGCTTTATATTGTAAGGCAAAGCCATACAATAATTATGTAAAACCCCAACGGTCAAAACGACCCCCTGTGAGCAAGCACTTGGCTACAGTGGGAAGGAAAAACTCCCTTTTAACAGGAAGAAACCTCCAGCAGAACCAGGCTCAGGGAGGGGCAGTCTTCTGCTGGGACTGGTTGGGGCTGAGGGAGAGAACCAGGAAAAAGACATGCTGTGGAGGGGAGCAGAGATCGATCACTAATGATTAAATGCAGAGTGGTGCATACAGAGCAAAAAGAGAAAGAAACAGTGCATCATGGGAACCCCCCAGCAGTCTACATCTATAGCAGCATAACTAAGGGATGGTTCAGCCTAATCTTAAAAGTAGAGAGGGTGTCTGTCTCCCTGATCTGAATTGGGAGCTGGTTCCACAGGAGAGGAGCCTGAAAGCTGAAGGCTCTGCCTCCCATTCTACTCTTACAAACCCTAGGAACTACAAGTAAGCCTGCAGTCTGAGAGCGAAGCACTCTATTGGGGTGATATGGTACTACGAGGTCCCTAAGATAAGATGGGACCTGATTATTCAAAACCTTATAAGTAAGAAGAAGAATTTTAAATTCTATTCTAGAATTAACAGGAAGCCAATGAAGAGAGGCCAATATGGGTGAGATATGCTCTCTCCTTCTAGTCCCCGTCAGTACTCTAGCTGCAGCATTTTGAATTAACTGAAGGCTTTTTAGGGAACTTTTAGGACAACCTGATAATAATGAATTACAATAGTCCAGCCTAGAGGAAATAAATGCATGAATTAGTTTTTCAGCATCACTCTGAGACAAGACCTTTCTGATTTTAGAGATATTGCGTAAATGCAAAAAAGCAGTCCTACATATTTGTTTAATATGCCCTTTGAATGACATCAAAAATGACTCCAAGATTTCTCACAGTATTACTAGAGGTCAGGGTAATGCCATCCACAGTAAGGATCTGGTTAGACACCATGTTTCTAAGATTTGTGGGGCCAAGTACAATAACTTCAGTTTTATCTGAGTTTAAAAGCAGGAAATTAGAGGTCATCCATGTCTTTATGTCTGTAAGACAATCCTGCAGTTTAGCTAATTGGTGTGTGTCCTCTGGCTTCATGGATAGATAAAGCTGGGTATCATCTGCGTAACAATGAAAATTTAAGCAATACCGTCTAATAATACTGCCTAAGGGAAGCATGTATAAAGTGAATAAAATTGGTCCTAGCACAGAACCTTGTGGAACTCCATAATTAACTTTAGTCTGTGAAGAAGATTCCCCATTTACATGAACAAATTGTAATCTATTAGACAAATATGATTCAAACCACCGCAGCGCAGTGCCTAAATGCTGACTAAATAAATGCTGACTGTCTGCAGACCGCCTCTCTGTTTACTGATGAACGTGTGTTTACTGGGGACTAAGATAAATGCTGACTGCCTGCAGACCGCCTCTCTGTTTACTGATGAACATGTGTTTACTGGGGACTAAGATAAATGCTGACTGCCTGCAGACTGCCTATCTGTTTACTGTTTGTTCTTTTCCTGCAGGAATATTTCACAGAAAGATTAAAGAGTACCAGGAATCAAAGAAAAGAGACAAGACCAAGAAACGCTAGCTGTGTTTGTGGCGTGTAGAGCCACTTGCTGTGAAGAGTTTGTTTTCAGTCAGACATGGATGCTGCACTGTTTGATTATAGAACTGTGAGAAGGTGAATGTGTGAATAAGTACTGGGTGATCTTGCTGGTACTTCAGTGTGTTGCTTGATTCTGATGTTGTCATTTCAAATTCAGAGCCGGTCCTGGAATGTTGACCTCTGACCTTTAGCTCTTTCTCTTTTTAAATGATTTACAGACTGATTTGTGAAAATAAAAGTTTGTCCCAAATGGATGTTTGCGTCATTTTTTATTGCAAAGTAAATCTGGGGACCTTCCACTTGCAGCTTGTAAGGGCACCACACATAACACGACGTTGGGCAAAAGAAGCGGAAATTGGAAGAAAATCTGCAAACAAAAAACAAAATGGGGAACCGCAAAACATTCCACCTGCTGTCGGGAGGGACACACGGTCGGACAGGTGTGCACGACACAGCGGTGATGGTTTTGTGCATGCTCGTGCACATGCACAAACACAGTATGAACAGCTGGAGCGTGTGGCACCACATTGTGCCGCAGCTGTGGAGAAAAAATAAATAAAACCACACACCATAAAAAAAAACACTGCAATTTATTGAATCCCTCTCATCGAGCAGACAATATAAAAAAGTATGAACCTTCTGTTCTTCTGTAGATGATCAGTGATCATAGACGTCAAGTCAGGAAATGACATGAATGAAGCAGTGCATGCTTATCATCTCCACATCTGCTGGCCCAGTGTGTCCAGCGAGCGGCACGCCGAAGGAGAGACACCGTGTCATGTGGACCGTAGCTCACATGGGTGACGTGACATTCAGATCGCCAGCTGAGTCTTCACATGATCAGACGGTCCTTTTCACATGGAGCAGCCTGTGGCAAAGGCGATATATGTTTTTATGTATTTTCACATGAGGCCAGCAAGCACACGCACACAGTCCCCATCTCAGTCCCCATCACAGCGTAGAGTTGTCTCTGTTTCTGTGTTCTGTGATTAATTATTTTAGTTACTTGTTATGTAATTGTGTATGTAGTTATTGTAGTATATATGTATATACTTGTCCTGGCTCTGTCCTCTGTGTTTTTAATGTAACACGTCATGTGCACTGAGCTGTCATTTCCAGCTGTCAGTGAGTGGCTGCAGACAATCAGCTGAGGGGCACCTTGCAGACATGGCTGGCCGGTCCCCATGTGATCTTGTCTGTACATAAATATCAGCATGTCATGCAAGTGTGCCACCCCCCTGCACACCATATGTTGAGGGGGGAGCCGACACACTGGCATGTCATGTGTTGGGCACGATACACACACAAGCCACATGTTGGGGGGCGGAGGGAGTTCGGCACAGCCACACCCATGCGTGTTGCTTGGTGATGCCACACTCGTGTGGCACTAAGACAACTTTCACAAACAGCTCAAATGTGGTCAGCTGCTCTAAAACTCTTGTACCAGGAGCGCAAATAGCCCCACCTTTTCTAAGTGTCCAGCGAGCAGTGTTGGATTTTTGTGTGTGACACCTGGAATTTGGCTGACACCTGCCAAGAGGGGGATCGAATTAGTACTAGCAGGGCATTCACTGTCTTTCGGCGGCCGGTGTGCATGAATGTTTGTAGTGACAGCTGTACGAGGCGACGCTGATATTTCACGAGTGGCATTTGACTCATCCTTCGTGCGCCATTCTGCCTCAATCATGTTATGTGTGAAGGCGCCCTAATGGATGGCATCAAATCAAAATAACAACTCTTTCATCCCATTCTAACATCAAAGGGTGTGCACATCAATTGTTCCCAGTGTTGCCGGGGGAGTCCACGACGTTTTCCCTGCTTTGAAATTAGCAGTGCATATCAATTTCTGAGACTCAACCAGTTTGCTATAACCATACTGTATTTATTTATGTTTGAGGCAACATGTATGTTGCCTCAAACATACACTCAACAAAAGTATAAACGCAACACTTTTGGTTTTGCTCCCATTTTGTATGAGATGAACTCAAAGATCTAAAACTTTTTCCACATACACAATATCACCATTTCTCTCAAATATTGTTCATAAACCAGTCTAAATCTGTGATAGTGAGCACTTCTCCTTTGCTGAGATAATCCATCCCACCTCACAGGTGTGCCATATCAAGATGCTGATTAGACACCATGATTAGTGCACAGGTGTGCCTTAGACTGCCCACAATAAAAGGCCACTCTGAAAGGTGCAGTTTTATCACACAGCACAATGCCACAGATGTCGCAAGATATGAAGGAGCGTGCAATTGGCATGCTGACAGCAGGAATGTCAACCAGAGCTGTTGCTCGTGTATTGAATGTTCATTTCTCTACCATAAGCTGTCTCCAAAGGCGTTTCAGAGAATTTGGCAGTACATCCAACCAGCCTCACAACCGCAGACCATGTGGAACCACACCAGCCCAGGACCTCCACATCCAGCATGTTCACCTCCAAGATCGTCTGAGACCAGCCACTCGGACAGCTGCTGAAACAATCGGTTTGCATAACCAAAGAATTTCTGCACAAACTGTCAGAAACTCTCAGGGAAGCTCATCTGCATGCTCGAGGTCCTCATCGGGGTCTCGACCTGACTCCAGTTCGTCGTCGTAACCAATTTGAGTGGGCAAATGCTCACATTCGCTGCCGTTTGGCACGTTGGAGAGGTGTTCTCTTCACGGATGATGCGAAGGAGATGTGTTGCACTGCATGAGGCAAATGGTGGTCACACCAGATACTGACTGGTATCCCCCCCCCCCCAATAAAACAAAACTGCACCTTTCAGAGTGGCCTTTTATTGTGGGCAGTCTAAGGCACACCTGTGCACTAATCATGGTGTCTAATCAGCATCTTGATATGGCACACCTGTGAGGTGGGATGGTTTATCTCAGCAAAGGAGAAGTGCTCACTATCACAGATTTAGACTGGTTTGTGAACAATATTTGAGGGAAATGGTGATATTGTGTATGTGGAAAAAGTTTTAGATCTTTGAGTTCATCTCATACAAAATGGGAGCAAAACCAATAGTGTTACGTTTATATTTTTGTTGAGTATAAAAATACAGTGTGTTTACTGGCGACTGAAATAAGTTGCCAGTAAGATGTGCAATAAGATTTTTCTAAGCAAAAGCATAACTGTTTATTAAGCACATTATAAATAAAAATCTTGTTTCACAGTTTAGACAACTCATGCTGAAGTAGTATTGCATTTTGTGATACTAGTAAGTTTTCATGCTAATGTTAGCCCATTAGCAAAACACTGTGTGATGCTAGTGAGGTTTCAAGACACCATGGTGACTCACTGCTTTGAAGTGCTCCCCTTGATCAGATCCTCAGCCACCACAAGTTTGTATTTGTTTAAATTGTGTTATCAATGCCATTGCTCACTACGGAGGCACCTACAGTAGTGTTCAGAATAGTAGTGCTATGTGACTAAAAAGATTAATCCAGGTTTTGAGTATATTTCTTATTGTTACATGGGAAACAAGGTACCAGTAGATCCAGTAGATTCTCACAAATCCAACAAGACCAAGCATTCATGATATGCACACTCTTAAGGCTATGAAATTGGCTATTAGTAAAAAAAAAGTAGAAAAGGGGATGTTCACAATAATAGTAGCATCTGCTGTTGACGCTACAAACTCAAAACTATTATGTTCAAACTGCTTTTTTAGCAATCCTGTGAATCACTAAACTAGTATTTAGTTGTATAACCACAGTTTTTCATGATTTCTTCACATCTGCGAGGCATTAATTTTGTTAGTTTGGAACCAAGATTTTGCTCGGTTACTAGTGTGCTTGGGGTCATTGTCTTGTTGAAACACCCATTTGAAGGGCATGTCCTCTTCAGCATAAGGCAACATGACCTCTTCAAGTATTTTGACATATCCAAACTGATCCATGATACCTGGTATGCGATATATAGGCCCAACACCATAGTAGGAGAAACATGCCCATATCATGATGCTTGCACCACCATGCTTCACTGTCTTCACTGTGAACTGTGGCTTGAATTCAGAGTTTGGGGGTCGTCTCACAAACTGTCTGCGGCCTTTGGACCTAAAAAGAACAATTTTACTCTCATCAGTCCACAAAATATTCCTCCATTTCTCTTTAGGCCAGTTGATGTGTTCTTTGGCAAATTGTAACCTCTTCTGCACGTATTTTATTTAACAGAGGGACTTTGCGGGGGATTCTTGCAAATAAATTAGCTTCACACAGGCGTCTTCTAACTGTCACAGCACTTACAGGTAACTCCAGACTGTCTTTGATCATCCTGGAGCTGATCAATGGGTGAGCCTTTACCATTCTGGTTATTATTCTATCCATTTTGATGGTTGTTTTCCATTTTCTTCCATGTGTCTGTTTTTTTGTTTTTGTTTTTTTTTTTGTTTTTTTCCATTTTAAAGCATTGGAGATAATTGTAGATGAACAGCCTATATTTTTTGCACCTGCGTATAAGTTTTCCCCTCTCCAATCAACTGTTTAATCAAACTACGCTGTTCTTCTGAACAATGTCTTGAACGTCCCATTTTCCTGAGGCTTTCAAAGAGAAAAGCATGTTCAACAGGTGCTGGCTTCATCCTTAAATAGGGGACACCTGATTCACACCTGTTTGTTCCACAAAATTGACAAACTCACTGACTGAATGCCACACTACTATTATTGTGAACACCCCTTTTCTACATTTTTTTACTAATAGCCCAATTTCATAGCCTTAAGAGTGTGCATATCATGAATGCTTGGTCTTGTTGGATTTGTGAGAATCTACTGAATCTACTGGTACCTTGTTTCCCATGTAACAAGAAATATACTCAAAACCTGGATTAATCTTTTTAGTCACATAGCACTACTATTATTCTGAACACTACTGTACAACCCCAATTCCAGTGAAGCTGGGATGTTGTGCGAAATGTAAATAAAAACAGAATACAATGATTTGCAAATCCTCTTCAACCTATATTCAATTGAATACACCACAAAGACAAGATATTTAATGTTCAAACTGATTGACTTTTTTGTTTTTGTGCAAATATTTGCTCATTTTGAAATGGATGCCTGCAACACATTTCAAAAAAGCTGGGACAGGGGCAACAAAAGACTGGGAAAGTTGAATGCTCAAAGAACACCTGTTTGGAACATTGCACAGGTGAACAGGTTAATTGGAAACAGGTGAGTGTCATGATTGGGTATAAAAGGAACATCCACAAAAGGCTCAGCCGTTCATAAGCAAAGATGGGGCGAGGATCACCACTTTGTGAACAACTGCGTGAAAAAAATAGTCCAACAGTTTAAGAACAATGTTTCTCAACGTTCAATTGCAAGGAATTTAGGGATTCCATCATCTACAGTCCATAATCAGACGATTCAGAGAATCTGGAGAACTTTCTACACGTAAGCGGCAAGGCATAAAAACCAACATTGAATGCCCGTGACCTTCGATCCCTCAGGCGGCACTGTATTAAAAACTGACATCTTTGTGTAAAGGATCTTAACGCGTGGGCTCAGGAACACTTCAGAAAACCATTGCCAGTTAACACAGTTCGTCGCTACATTTACAAGTGCAAGTTAAGACTCTACCATGCAAAGCTTTCAAGTTTTCTCTACCATTTTCTCTGTGATTTGTGAGTTTGACTTTTTTCCTTTGTTCAGCTATTGCCGTGTGACCTGACCCTTAGATGTAGTTTTCCGGCCGACTGATTCTGCTGTTTTTTGCTCTGACTGAGGCACTGATGACTTTTGCACACCACAGGGTAATATACTGACCATGAGATGCCATGGCTGCAGCTGACGCAGCAGACTGCACTATGCTTTTGGAATATATTCTACCAGGAGGACACACCCACTGATGACATGATGGATGGAAGCTGCCCCTGCAGCCCAGGGTGCTGGATGACCCCCTGGCTGCAGCGCAGTTGCTTGTGTGGTCATCTCAATAATGTGTCTTTGTTTTTTATGTTACTCTAGTTTTCGGTATACTGTTTCTTCAGCTTTGTAAAAACTTTGTAACTGTTCGAATGGCGCTAGCAGTGGGTTACCCCTCTGAGTCTGGTCTGCTTGAGGTTTCTTCCTCAATTTCAATTTATTTTCATTTATATAGCGCCAAATCACAATAGAGTTGCCTCAAGGCACTTTAATTTTTCAATTTATTTTCATTTATATAGCGCCAAATCACAACAGAGTTGCCTCAAAGCGCTTCACACAGGTAAGGTCTAACCTTACCAACCCCCAGAGCAACAGTGGTAAGGAAAAACTCCCTCTGAGGAAGAAACCTCAAGCAGACCGGACTCAAAGGGGTGACCCTCTGCTTGGGCCATGCTACAAACATAAATTACAGAACAATTCACAGACGAATATACAAGAAATGCTATTGGTGCACAGGACAGGAGCGTCACCAAGACAAATACAACTCCCATCTCTGGATGGAGCTGCACCTTAAACAGAGAAAAAACAGAATCAGACATCAGAAAGACAAAAAATACTGTATAATTTACCAGCATTAATCAACAAGAAAAACAGAAGAAATACTAAGGTGATCGCCGGCCATTAGCCCTAAGCTGCACTAAAAGACCCAGAATTTAGGTAAAATTGAGGCAGCGACATGCTCCGTTTACTAATAAAATGTATTAAAAGAGTAAAAGGCGTAAAACAAAACTGTACCAGTATGCTAACCATATGAAAGGGAAAAGAAGTGGATCTTAAGTCTGGACTTGAAAGTCTCCACAGAATCTGACTGTTTATTGACGCAGGTAGATCATTCCACAGAACAGCGGCACGATAAGAGAAAGCTCTGTGACCCGCAGACTTCTTATTCACCCTAGGGACACAAAGTAGTCCTGCACCCTGAGAACATAAAGCCTGGGCCGGTGCGTAAGGTTTAATTAGGTCAGCTAGGTAGTGAGGTGCCAGTCCATGAATAATTTTATAGGTTAGCAGCAAAACCTTAAAATCTGATCTCACTGGGACAGGAAGCCAGTGAAGGGATGCCAAAATGGGTGTAATGTGGTTCTATTTTCTGCAGCATTTTGAAACAATTGGAGAGCCCTGACTGCGGTAAACCAGAAAATAGAACATTGCAGTAGTCCAATCTACACTCAACAAAAATGTAAATGCAACACTTTTGGTTTTGCTCCCAATTTGTATGAGATGAACTCAAAGATCTAAAACTTTTTCCACATACACAATATCACCATTTACCTCAAATATTGTTCACAAACCAGTCTAAATCTGTGATAGTGAGCACCTCTCCTTTGCTGAGATAATCCATCCCACCTCACCGGTGTGCCATATCAAGATGCTGATTAGACACCATGATTAGTGCACAGGTGTGCCTTAGACTGTCCACAATAAAAGGCCACTCTGAAAGGTGCAGTTTTATCACACAGCACAATGCCACAGATGTCGCAAGATTTGAGGGAGTGTGCAATTGGCATGCTGACAGCAGGAATGTCAACCAGAGCTGTTGCTCGTGTATTGAATGTTCATTTCTCTACCATAAGCCATCTCCAAAGGCGTTTCAGAGAATTTGGCAGTACATCCAACCAGCCTCACAACCGCAGACCACGTGTAACCACACCAGCCCAGGACCTCCACATCCAGCATGTTCACCTCCAAGATCATCTGAGACCAGCCACTCGGACAGCTGCTGAAACAATCGGTTTGCATAACCAAAGAATTTCTGCACAAACTGTCAGAAACCGTCTCAGGGAAGCTCATCTGCATGCTCGTCATCCTCATCGGGGTCTCGACCTGACTCCAGTTCGTCGTCGTAACCGACTTGAGTGGGCAAATGCTCACATTCACTGGCGTTTGGGACGTTGGAGAGGTGTTCTCTTCACAGATGAATCCCGGTTCACACTGTCCAGGGCAGATGGTAGACAGCGTGTGTGGCGTCGGGTGAGCGGTTTTCTGATGTCAGTGTTGTGGATCGAGTGGCCCATGGTGGCGGTGGGGTTATGGTATGGGCAGGCGTCTGTTATGGACGATGTCTCGAGAGCTCCACTGAATTATGTGAGAATTTTATGAGTTTTTTCTTAAAAGGTTGCTGGTATTAGGGCCCTCATTAGTTCTCCTGCTTATGACCCTTCTATCCCTGTGACATGCTCAGCTGTTTTTGACCAGTTTGAGTCTGTCAGTTTGCTGTCTTTGAGAGATATTATTGGTCATAGGAAGCCTGCTGGTTCTCCAAATGACCCTTTGCCACCTCGTCTTTTTAAAGAGGCTTTTTCCATGTTGGCACCGTATGTATTGAATATTATTAATGGGAGTTTGGTTAATGGTATAGTGCCTACCAGTTTCAAGAATGCAGTGGTGACCCCACTTATTAAGAAATCTGGCTTGGATTCTTCTGAATTGTCCAATTATAGGCCAATTTCCAAACTTCCTTTTCTCTCTAAACTTTTGGAGAAAATTGTATACTGCCAGTTGAGTTCTTTTCTCAATAATCATGACACCCTGGAGATGTTTCAGTCTGGTTTTAAATCCTGTCACAGTACTGAGTTGGCACTGCTGCGGGTTTTTAATGACATTTGTTTAGCTACTGATTCTGGTCACTGTTGTTTTGGTCCTGGTGGATCTAACAGTGGCCTTCGATACAGTGGACCATCAGATCCTCTTGTCTCGCCTGGAAAACTGGGTGGGCATTAAGGGTGTTGTTTTAGATTGGTTTAGATCCTACCTTTCAGAGAGAAGTTTTTGTGTCCGTATTGTTGTGAAAGTGTAGTGACACGGACCCACAACGGGGCGTAAATGAATGGACAGTAGAAGGAGTTAAATTTGAACACTTTACTGTTGTGAATGCCACAACCACACACAGCAGATTATTGAACAAATACAAAGTCAATGGATAAAGGTGTCGTGTGGGCAGGCTCGACGATAGGAGACATCCGTCTAGAGAAGAACCGGAACCACACGATTTCCTCCGCCACCGAACCCGAAGGATACTGGAGCCGCCAGGTCCTGAGTCCCCCAGGTGGCCACCGTCTCCGCGTGTCGGATCTGGTACTGCTGGCGAAGAGCAAAGACAGTCAAGTGTGGGTGTGTGTACACCCAGTAACAACAACGGTGGGGAATTCCACCTCCACCTCTAACACACACTCGTGCAGCGTCTGTCTATTCACTTATCTGGCGGAAAGCAGAGCGAAGCAGTCGCGGCCCACGCCGGTCCTCCGGGGAGACAGCTGCAACAATGTATCTACTGGAATCAATATCGGAATATTCAGGCTGAGAGTATTACCTCCGTAGAAGAATGATATCTCGGCGACGTGGTGGAGGTGTCATCCTGCTTTTATCTGGGGTGAAGTGCAGATGATCGGTGACAGCTGTCATAGTTGATGAGTGACAGCTGTCACCTCGGCTGTTCCTGTGAGGCGGCAGCGCCCTCTCATGCCTGAAGCCCGCACTTCAGGCAGGGCGCCCTCTGGTGGTGGGCCAGCAGTACCTCCTCTTCTGGCGGCCCACACAACACGTATTGGAGCTGCTGAATCTTGTGCAGCGCCCCTTGAATGTGGGGTGCCTCAAGGCTCCATACTTGGTCCGCTTCTTTTTTCTTTGTATTTACTCCCAATGGGATCAATTTTTAGGAGACATGATATCTCTTTTCATTTTTATGCTGATGACTGTCAAATTTATCTGCCACTGAAGCAGCAAAATGTATACTCTGCGAACCATCTCTTAGAGTGCATTGGTGAGATTAAGGCATGGTTGTCCATAAATTTTGTACACCTGAATGATAAAAAGACTGAGGTGTTGCTGTTTGGACCTAGTGACACTTCCAAAATCAATGTGGATCTGGGTCCCATGAGTCAGTATCTGACACAGACAGCAATAAACCTGGGTGTAAAGTTGGACAGTGATCTTAAATTCGATGCTCAGATTAGGTCAGTGGTCAAGTCTAGTTTCTGTCAACTTAGACAGCTGGCCAAGGTGAAACGATTTCTTTCACGACATCATTTTGAGATTTTAATCCATGCTTTTATCACTAATCACCTGGACTATTGCAATGCACTTTATATTAGGCTGAATCAGACTCTGCTTACTCGCCTACAGATGGTGCAGAATGCTGCTGCTCGACTTTTGGCTGGTGTTAGAAGGTGCGAGCACATTACACCGCTTTTGGCCTCACTTCATTGGCTCCCAGTTTGTTTTAGAATTGATTTTAAAATTCTTTTATTTGTTTTTAAATGTCTTCATGGCCTTGCCCCGCTATATCTGTCTGACCTGCTCCATTTATATGCCCCTTCACGCTCACTCAGGTCAGCTGATTTGTCACTGTTGGTTATCCCAAGGTCAAAGAGGAAGCGTAGAGGTGACCGAGCTTTTTCAGTCGTTGCCCCGAGACTGTGGAATGATCTTCCTTTGCACATTAGGCAGGCTGATTCTCTCTCTGCTTTTAAATTGTCTCTTAAAGCACATTTTTCTCTTTGGCTTTTAACACAGCTTGACACTTTTTTTTTGTTTTGTTTTTTTTTGCTTTTAACTAACTTTTTATTTATTAAATTATTTTAACTTGCCTGTTTTTGTTGTGTACAGCGCTTTGGTTGTTGGTGCATTTTAAAGTGCTTTATAAATAAATTGAGATTGAGAAGAACACAGGTGCATTTTATTGATGGCATTTTGAATGCACAGAGATACCGTGACGAGATCCTGAGGCCCATTGTTGTGCCATACATCCAAGAACATCACCTCATGTTGCAGCAGGATAATGCACGGCCCCATGTTGCAAGGATCTGTACACAATTCTTGGAAGCTGAAAATGTCCCAGTTCTTGCATGGCTGGCATACTCACCGGACATGTCACCCATTGAGCATGTTTGAGATGCTCTGGACCGGCGTATACGACAGCGTGTACCAGTTCCTGCCAATATCCAGCACAGCCATTGAAGAGGAGTGGACCAACATTCCACAGGCCACAATTGACAACCTGATCAACTCTATGCGAAGGAGATGTGTTGCACTGCATGAGGCAAATGGTGGTCACACCAGATACTGACTGGTATCCCCCCCAATAAAACAACTGCACCTTTCAGAGTGGCCTTTTATTGTGGGCAGTCTAAGGCACACCTGTGCACTAAGAGATTAGAGCATACCATAGGTATTAAAGGCACTGCGCTGCGGTGGTTGAATCATATTTATCTAATAGATTACAATTTGTTCATGTAAATGGGGAATCTTCTTCACAGACTAAGGTTAATTATGGAGTTCCACAAGGTTCTGTGCTAGGACCAATTTTATTCACTTTATACATGCTTCCCTTAGGCAGTATTATTAGACGGCATTGCTTAAATTTTCATTGTTACGCAGATGATACCCAGCTTTATCTATCCATGAAGCCAGAGGACACACACCAATTAGCTAAACTGCAGGATTGTCTTACAGATATAAAGACATGGATGACCTCTAATTTCCTGCTTTTAAACTCAGATAAAACTGAAGTTATTGTACTTGGCCCCACAAATCTTAGAAACATGGTGTCTAACCAGATCCTTACTCTGGATGGCATTACCCTGACCTCTAGTAATACTGTGAGAAATCTTGGAGTCATTTTTGATCAGGATATGTCATTCAATGCGCATATTAAACAAATATGTAGGACTGCTTTTTTTGCATTTGCGCAATATCTCTAAAATTAGAAAGGTCTTGTCTCAGAGTGATGCTGAAAAACTAATTCATGCATTTATTTCCTCTAGGCTGGACTATTGTAATTCATTATTATCAGGTTATCCTATAAGTTCCCTGAAAAGCCTTCAGTTAATTCAAAAAGCAGCAGCTAGAGTACTGACAGGGACTAGAAGGAGAGAGCATATCTCACCCATATTGGCCTCTCTTCATTGGCTTCCTGTTAATTCTAGAATAGAATTTAAAATTCTTCTTACTTATAAGGTTTTGAATAATCAGGTCCCATCTTATCTTAGGGACCTCATAGTACCATATCACCCCAATAGAGCGCTTCGCTCTCAGACTGCAAGCTTACTTGTAGTTCCTAGGGTTTGTAAGAGTAGAATGGGAGGCAGAGCCTTCAGCTTTCAGGCTCCTCTCCTGTGGAACCAGCTCCCAATTCAGATCAGGGAGACAGACACCCTCTCTACTTTTAAGATTAGGCTTAAAACTTTCCTTTTTGCTAAAGCTTATAGTTAGGGCTGGATCAGGTGACCCTGAACCATCCCTTAGTTATGCTGCTATAGACTTAGACTGCTGGGGGGTTCCCATGATGCACTGAGTGTTTCTTTCTCTTTTTGCTCTGTATGCACCACTCTGCATTTAATCACTAGTGATTGATCTCTGCTCCCCTCCACAGCATGTCTTTTTCCTGGTTCTCTCCCTCAGCCCCAACCAGTCCCAGCAGAAGACTGCCCCTCCCTGAGCCTGGTTCTGCTGGAGGTTTCTTCCTGTTAAAAGGGAGTTTTTCCTTCCCACTGTCGCCAAGTGCTTGCTCACAGGGGGTCGTTTTGACCGTTGGGGTTTTTCCGTAATTATTGTATGGCCTTGCCTTACAATATAAAGCGCCTTGGGGCAACTGTTTGTTGTGATTTGGTGCTATATAAATAAAATTGATTGATTGATTGACTAATCATGGTGTCTAATCAGCATCTTGATATGGCACACCTGTGAGGTGGGATGGATTATCTCAGCAAAGGAGAAGTGCTCACTATCACAGATGTAGACTGGTTTGTGAACAATATTTGAGGGAAATGGTGATATTGTGTATGTGGAAAAAGTTTTAGATCTTTGAGTTCATCTCATACAAAATGGGAGCAAAACCAAAAGTGTTGCGTTTATATTTTTGTTGAGTATAGAAGAGATAAACGCATGGATCATGGTCTCAGCACCAGCAATAGACAGGATGGGACGAATTTTCGCTATATTTTGCAGGTGGAAGAAAGCAGTCCTAGTAATATTTCTAATGTGGAGGCCAAAGGACAACGAAGGATCAAAAATTACCCCAAGGTTCCTCACTTTGTCAGTGTGATGTATGACACATGAGCCTGGGCTGAGCATTAACTGGTCAAATTGATGCCGATGTCTCACTGGACCAAGAACCATCATTTCACTCTTATCAGAGTTTAAACGTAGGAGGTTTCTAGACATCCAACTTTTCACTACTGCAAGCCAATCTTCTAAGGATTTTATGTGAACGAGATTACCAGCAGTTATCGGCATGTATAACTGAGTATCATCTGCATAGCAGTGAAAGGTAATCCCAAAACACCGCGATATGTCAATGTCATCAGAGGGCATTTTTCCTTCACACTGTCAACTGTGCTTGCTGTAGGGGTTGGTAAGGTGACCTTACTTGTGTCAAGCGCCTTGCGGCAGCTTTGTTGTGATTTAGCGCTACATAAATGAAATAAATTGTTTCCTCTTAATCTTGATAAGCACTTCACTGTGGTCAGTTGAGGGCACAGGCGGCTACCAGGGTGCCTTTTTTTTTTGTAGCAGAAGAAGGCACATGCTGTTAGTAGTCAGCTGAGGGATGTCGGGCTGTGAGGGTGCCTGTCACCCGACGAGGGTGGACCCTCAATGCAGACTCCCAGATCAGGCGTTAGTGTAGTGGTCTTTATTCCGGGCTCTATTCCACCCCACCCCCATGTGGACATCCACGACGGATGCCTAAAGCCTCAACCGGCATACCGACACTGGGTGGGAGGTGGGGGATACTGGACGGTAGGCAAACAGAAACATGAGGAATACCAAAAGGCCCATAAGATGGGGAACCCCAAGGATAACTGACAACAAAACAGAAAACAGGCACTGGGACCACGGGGCGGAAAATGGGATGAGTAACACCCGCAGCAGGACAGCTACTGGGTGGAACTTGGTGCATGGATAAAGTGGGGGACAGACTTAAGGCCAGATCTGGAGGTCGACCATGAGGTCTTTCAAAGCACGTGACAGAATCTGGAACCCAATTATGGGGAGTACTGGACACATGCGGAGTCCAAGGTATCTAAGGGAGCAGACTCAGGGCCGAAACACCTGCAACCCCAACAGGGGAGAACCACATGTGTAAAGTTGGAACCCATTACATGGAGAAACCAAAGCAGTTTGTTGGATATCTCACAGGATATCTCGGCCAGTGTCATGGATCCCGAGGGGCGTCATCCATCTGTTGGACAGCCAATGGAAGAGCAGGGTGCACAGGCGTCTGCAGGAGGCGTGTTCGGTGAGTTGCAGCAAATCCTCACCACCTTTACCGCTCGGCTGGAATTGATGTCCGAGGATGACGTCATCCTTAATCGCAGGATGGAGGCTCTCACCGCACAGGTGGAAGCGCGCGATCAGAGCGCTGCTGCGGCTCCTCCTCCTGCCGACCCGGTGCTGGGTATTAACATTCCACTGGTCGTTCAACAAACCCCCCCACCATCCCCTGAAGCATACATAAGTCCCCCTGAGCCGTACGGGGGTTGTGTGGAGACGTGCGCTGTGTTCGCTCGTCTTTGCACAACGACCCGTGATGTACGCGTCTGACGCCAGCAAGGTGGCTTATGTTATTGCTTTGCTTCGGGGTAAGGCACGCGCCTGGGCTACGGCGCTCTGGGAACAGAACGCACGGTTGTTATCAGCATACACTGGGTTTGTGGGGGAGTTCAGAACAGTGTTTGATCACCCTAACAGAGGAGAGACCGCTTCAACAATGTTGCTGTCAATGCGACAGGGGCGCCGGTGCGCAGCCGAATATGCAGTCGACTTCCGCATCACGGCTGCGAGGTCCGGCTGGAATAACGTTGCGCTCCACGCCGCCTTCATAAACGGACTGTCATCGGTTCTGAAGGAGCATCTGGTAGCTAAGGAAGAACCGCGGGATTTAGATGGGCTTATCGATCTCGTTATATGGTTAGACAATCGGTTGGAGGAGCGCCGTCGGGAGCGAGGCGAAGGACGTGGCCGGATACGCGCCGTCCCTCTCCCTTCCGGGTTCGAAAAGGGGCCGCCCTCCCCACGCTCCACAGCCGCAGCGCTCCGTGGGGCAACAGCTCCCCCTGCTGACGTTGTTAGGGAAACGCACAGGGCCAAAATGAGGAGGCTGGTCCGCGGGGAGTGTTTTCTCTGCAGCTCAAAGGAGCACATACAGAGAGACTGCCCCAAATGGCCAGAACGACAACAACCACCCTTAGAGACTGGGCTAAGGGGGGGGTCATAACATTCACGTGGGACACACACAGATTGCCACACGACTCCCAGTTACAATCCTGAGCGGGGATTTAACCCTTCAAGCCCCAGCACCAGTGGACACGGGGTCAGAGGGGAATCTGCTAGACAGCAGATGGGTAAGGGAGGTAGGGCTCCCTCTGGTGGCGCTTCCTTCGCCATTGCAGGTGCGGGCACTAGATGGCACCCTCCTCCCTTTAATCACACACAAAACACAACCAGTAACTCTGGTGGTGTCTGGAAACCATCGGGAGGAGATTGAGTTTTTTGTAACTCCTTCTACCTCCCGCGTGATTTTGGGCTTCCCCTGGATGTTGAAACACAATCCCTGGATTGATTGGCCGTCTGGGGTAGTGGTTCAGTGGAGCGAAACCTGCCATCGGGTGTGTTTAGGATCCTCGGTTCCTCCCGGTTTGCATGCTAAGGAGGAGGTCAAAGCCCCTCCCAATCTGACGGCGGTGCCGGTTGAGTACCGCGATCTTGCTGACGTCTTCAGCAAGGATCTGGCACTCACCCTTCCCCCGCACCGTCCGTACGATTGTGCCATTGATTTGGTTCCAGGCATTGAGTTCCCGTCCAGCAGGTTGTACAACCTCTCACGACCTGAGCACGAATCAATGGAGACCTACATCCGGGACTCGTTAGCTGCCGGGTTGATCCGGAACTCCACCTCCCCGATGGGTGCAGGTTTCTTTTTTGTGGGCAAGAAAGATGGCGGACTCCGTCCATGCATAGATTACAGGGGGCTGAATGAGATTACGGTTCGCAACCGATACCCGTTGCCATTGTTAGATTCCGTGTTCACCCCCCCTGCATGGAGCCAAAATCTTTACTAAGCTGGATCTTAGAAATGCGTATCACCTGGTTCGGATCCGGAAGGGAGACGAATGGAAGACGGCATTTAACACCCCGTTAGGTCACTTTGAGTACCTGGTCATGCCGTTCGGCTTCACCAACGCCCCCGCGACGTTCCAAGCCTTGGTTAACGACGTCTTGCGGGACTTCCTGTACCGATTCGTCTTTGTATATCTGGACGATATTCTCATCTTTTCTCCGGATCCTGAGACCCATGTCCAGCATGTACGTCAGGTCCTGCAGTGGTTGTTAGAGAACCGACTGTTTGTGAAGGGCGAGAAATGCGAGTTTCACCGCACGTCTTTGTCCTTCCTGGGGTTTATCATCTCCTCTAACTCCGTCGCCCCTGATCCGGCCAAGGTTGCGGCGGTGAGAGATTGGCCCCAACCAACAAGCCGTAGGAAGCTGCAACAGTTCCTCGGCTTCGCTAATTTCTATAGGAGGTTCATTAAGGGCTACAGTCAGGTAGTTAGCCCCCTGACAGCCCTGACCTCTCCAAAAGTCCCCTTCACCTGGTCAGATCAGTGCGAAGCCGCGTTCAAGGAGTTGAAATGACGGTTCTCTACTGCGCCAGTTTTGGTGCAGCCCGACCCTAGCCGCCAGTTCGTGGTTGAAGTGGACACCTCTGACTCAGGGATAGGAGCCGTGCTATCCCAGAGCGGAGAGACCGATAAGGTTCTTCACCCGTGTGCCTACTTTTCTCGCAGGTTGACCCCAGCTGAACGGAACTATGACGTCGGCAATCGAGAACTCCTTGCGGTGAAAGAGGCTCTTGAGGAGTGGAGACACCTGTTGGAGGGAGCGTCTGTGCCATTCACGGTTTTCACTGACCATCGGAACCTGGAGTATATCAGGACCGCCAAGCGGCTGAACCCCAGGCAAGCCCGCTGGTCACTGTTCTTCGGACGTTTTGACTTCCGGATCACCTATCGCCCCGGGACCAAGAACCGGAGATCGGATGCCTTGTCCCGGGTACACGAAGACGAAGTCAAAACGGTGCTGTCGGATCCACCGGTGCCCATCATTCCGGAGTCCACTATCGTGGCCACCCTCACCTGGGACGTGGAGAAGACCGTCCGGGAGGCCCTGGCACGGAGCCCGGACCCCGGAACCGGTCCGAAGAATCGTCTATACGTCCCACCAGAGGCCAGAGCTGCAGTCTTGGACTTCTGTCACGGTTCCAAGCTCTCCTGTCATCCAGGGGTGCGAAGGACTGTGGCAGTTGTCCGGCAGCGACCGACGTCCGGGAGTACATCCAGGCCTGCACCACCTGTGCCAGGGGCAAGGCAGACCACAAGAGGTCCCAAGGGCTTCTCCAGCCACTTCCTGTGCCTCATCGCCCCTGGTCCCATATCGGCCTGGATTTCGTCACAGGCCTCCCGCCGTCCCAGGGAAACACCACCATCTTCACGATAGTGGACCGATTCTCCAAGGTGGCCCACTTCGTGGCCCTCCTGAAGCTCCCAACAGCCCAGGAGACAGCAGACCTCCTGGTCCACCACGTCGTCCGTCTGCATGGGATACCCACCAACATCGTCTCTGATCGTGGTCCCCAGTTCTCCTCACACGTCTGGAGGAGCTTCTGCCGGGAACTGGGGGCCACTGTGAGCCTCTCGTCCGGGTATCACCCGCAGACCAATGGACAGGCAGAACGGGCCAATCAGGAATTGGAGCAAGCCCTGCGCTGTGTAACGTCCGCACACCCGACGGCCTGGAGTGAACATCTGGCCTGGATCGAGTATGCACATAACAGCCAGGTGTCCTCTGCCACCGGCCTCTCCCCGTTTGAGGTGTGTTTGGGGTATCAGCCCCCATTGTTTCCCGTGGTGGAGGGAGAGGTCGGTGTGCCCTCGGTCCAGGCCCACCTGCGGAAGTGCCGTTGGGTGTGGCGCTCCGCCCGTTCTGCCTTGTTGAAGGCCCGGACCAGGGCGAAGACCCATGCAGACCGCCGGCGATCCCCGGCCCCTGCTTACCAGCCCGGGCAGGAGGTGTGGCTGTCCATGAAGGACATCCTCTTCCAAGTGGACTCCCCTAAGTTGAAGGACCAATACATTGGACCATTCAAGATCCTCAAAATCCTCAGTCCTGCAGTGAAGCTGGGAGTCGGAGCTTCACTGCGGATCCACCCGGTTTTTCATGTGTCCAGAATCAAGCCTCACCACACCTCACCCCTCTGTGCTCCCGGTCCGGCGCCGCCTCCTGCCCGGATCATTGACGGGGAGCCGGCTTGGACAGTGCGCCGGCTCCTGGACGTCCGTCGAATGGGCCGGGGGTTCCAGTATTTGGTGGACTGGGAGGGGTATGGACCCGAAGAACGCTCCTGGGTGAAGAGGAGCTTCATCCTGGATCCAGCCCTACTGGCCGATTTCTACCGTTGACACCCGGACAAGCCTGGTCGGGCGCCAGGAGGCGCCCGTTGAGGGGGGGGTCCTGTTGTGTGGGCCGCCAGAAGAGGAGGTACTGCTGGCCCACCACCAGAGGGCGCCCTGCCTGAAGTGCGGGCTTCAGGCACGAGAGGGCGCTGCCGCCACGGACACAGCCGGGAGTGACAGCTGTCACTCATTAATTCCTGACAGCTGTCACTCATTCTTCATCATCGCACTCCATAAAACCCAGACGTCATCTCCACCTCATCGCCGAGATATCGTACTTCTATGAAGGTAACTTTCTCTGCCTATATTGATTGATTGGGTTGCAGCTGTCTTACCAGAGGACCGGCGCGGGTCACGACTGTTTCGTCCTTCGTCTCATCAGATAAGTGGTTAAACAGACGCTGCACGAGTGTGTGTTAGAGGTGGAGGTGGCATTCCCACCGTTGTTGTTACGGGGTGTACACACACCCACACTTGACTGTCTTTGTTCTTCGCCAGCAGTACCAGATCCGACAGTCGGGGACGGTGATCACCTGGGAATTCGGGACTTGGCGGCTCCAGTATTCACCAGGTTCGGTGGCGGCGGAAATCGTGTGGTTCCGGCTCTTCTCAGGACAGACGTCTTCTATCCTCGAGCCTGCCCACACGTCACCTTTGTGAATTGACTGTTATCAGATTCTGAGACTGTCTGTGTATTCGTTGTGCACCTTCACAACATTAAATTGTTACTGTTTGGCTCATCTATTGACCGTTCATTTGCGCCCCCGGTTGTGGGTCCGTGTCACTACACTTTCACAACACAGTTGATATAGCAACAGGACCCAGAACATTATATCTACCCAATAAGTGGGCCGAAACACCTGGAACCCCAACGGGGGAGAACCACATGCGTAAAGTTGGAACCCATTAAATGGAGAAACCAAAGCAGTTGATAAAGCAACAGGACCCAGAACATTATATCTACCCAATAAGTGGAAAAAACAATCAGTCCCCAAAATCCAAATCCAGACTTCGATCCAGTCCAATAAGTATGGGAACCAGTGATTTAAGGAATGCAGAACAGGTTTAAACAATCTAAACAAAGCGCTAGGGTAAGCAGCAAAAGAGAGCTTATATGAGGCATACAGGTACATAATCCAAACACCAAAAAAGTTCAGCAGCCAATTGCATGACGTGGCACACAGCCTAAGAAAAGAAATCTCATCAGAGAATGAACAACTCCCAAACACCCTCTCCCACAAAAAATACAAAAAATAACTGATTCCTTCAGAGACATCCAAAACATGATCAGAACTGGAAAAACAATTCAGAACCCAATGAAAGGACTCAGCAACTCCATGAGTGGAGTAAAATTCCCCCAAACGGCACCCCACCCCAGGGAAGGACCCGAAGGATGAAATAATGCTAAAGCCCATCAGTAAACATATCAAAACTTTCACATGAAGTATACATGAAAACCATCTCATGCTCTGATATGGCGCATTCAGCAGAAGACCAACAGATTCACAGGCATGAGAGCAAATCAGCATAATCCAGATACAAAAAGAAAAATTACTGACCATCCCCTTAATACTACCCTCAGCATCTTCGGGGAAGACTCAGACGGTGGGACAAGCCGAGGACGCTCCGGAATGGCTGAACCGCTTGTGTGTGTGTGTGGGACGTAGCCTCCGGTGTCGCTGCGGGCTGTGTAGCAGGGCGCGTAATGGCTTGGCTAACAGGTGTTGAGGGTGAAATGGCGGCAGTGCATGCGGGGGCTGACTCAATAGCATGTGATGTTTCGGCTGGCATCACTGACGCAGCATGACTGAGTGGTGTCTCCCGCAACACTGCTGAGGTGCACACTGTAGCTATGTCGGCTGCAGGAGGAGAGGAGTCTGAGCAGGCTGAAGATGATGGAGGAGATGAAGCAAACGTGGTGCACGCTGAGATGGAGCCATCAGCTGCCGTTGAGAGAGCAGATCTGGGTTGCACCGCAGGAGAGGCTCCAGCAGATGAGGTGGAGGTTTCCACAGGAGAGCTGGACAAGCTTTTCCCGGAAGGGATCGCCGTTGGCGATGTACTTGTTCCGGAAGGCTCAACTGACAACATGGAGAACACAGACTGTCCAGGAGGACAGGTGAGAGTGGTCAGGTAAAGTCAGTGCATTGGCTTAGTAATCTTTGATGCAGGTGTCGGTGGATACGGCAAAGGCTCTCATAATTTCCAAGGCGCTGGGACCGGAGCCTCTGAGTGGACGCGCTGATGTGCTTGTGCCCGAGACGTGCAGCTCCGATGGGCCCGGAGGCGTGATTGTGGATACCACTTGATTCCTCCGTGGAGCAGGCTTCGAGGCTACCTGTGGTGGGACCAGCCTCAGTAGCTGCATTTCAAGAACTGTGAGCAAGAAGGATGCGGCCGGCATCTGTGCTGCTTCGTGCCTGGGAAAAGTGACCGCTGCATCAGAGAGGGTGAGTGTGTGTGGTTCTTTGCAGCAGGCTCTGGTGATATCAGATTCAAACAAATAGTCTATGGGATCATCAATGCAGGGAGGAACCCTGCCCTGCTTGAACTGCTCTCAGGAAAAGCAGAAACCAGCTCAGGCTCGGATAGAAAAATATGATCAAGAGCCAACATAACTTGCTGTCTGCTCTGCCGGCTGGTACAGTCCTGCTACTCAAAAATAAGTCTTGGATCTTGAACAAAAGAGTAGCCATGTCCTGGAATACTTCCTGCTCTGTTTCAGAAGAGATATCCTCTTCCAGGTCTGTCCAATCCGACTCATCGTCAGCAGTCGAGTGCTCAGAAGGCAGGTGCGCCTCAGGGTGCTCTATCCAATCAGGAAGTTTCTTTTCACAAAAAATGTCGTCCAGGCCCTGAAGCTCTGGGAAAATGTCAAACAGCCATGCATTCAATTCCACTAACTCCCAGGCTTGATCAAGATAATCATACTTCTCTCTGGGAGTGCAGCAGTCATGAAAACATATGGAAAAAAGGAGAGGTCAGCAAAAATCTCCTTAATTACCCCAATGTCTTGTTCATGGTAACAGAGTCTGTGGATGGGGTGGAGCCTGCGGAGCCCATGTTGTGGCCAGTTTGTTCTGTCAGGCTGTGAGGGTGCCTGGCACCCGACGAGGGTGGACCCTCAATGCAGATTCCCAGATCAGGCGTTAGTGTAAAAGAAGTCATCTTTATTCTAGGCTTTGGTTCAGTGCACAGGTTATTGATCAGCGGAGCAAAGGTACAAACAGGACGAGGCATACATGCAGTCATAGTCAAGCAGGGTTCAGTGGCACGAGCAAACACAGAACACACAAAAATACAAAGCAGGATCAAAAACACGGCAAGGTAAATCAGAACTGTAAAGAAAGCTGGTAAGTGCACGGAGACAACAAATTGGCGCTGGTGTGGTGACTGGGAGGAGATTAAATAAGTAGGTGTTAACAACATGCACGTGAGGTGAAAGATCTAGAAAGGGGCATGGCTAATGAACAAAATGCATGGTGCAAGAAGGTGAGGAGGGACAACACAAGGTGGAGTGAGGTAAGATACAAAGATGCGTGAACAGGTGCCAAGAGTGTGAGTGAATGGAAATACTAAACAGACTGAATGAAAGTGAGGGGCCAAAACATAATGCCAGGTGCAGTGGAGTGAGAACATAATCAGAGGGGCATGAGGGAAACAGGAAACTAGGAGCAAAGAGAAACTGAGGGCAGAATACAATATTACTATGAATCGGAACGAACTGAGCATGAACATGAGGACAGAAATAAATGGACTGCATTTATATAGCGCTTTTCCATCTGCATCAGACGCTCAAAGCGCTTTACAATTACGCCTCATATTCACCCCGATGTCAGGGTGCTGCCATACAAGACGCTCACTACACACTGGGAGCAATAGGGGATTAAAGGCCTTGCCCAAGGGCCCTGAGTGATTTTCCAGTCAGCCGGGGATTTGAACCCATGATCTTCTGGATTCAAGCCCAACACCTTAACCACTAACCACTAACACCTTAACCACCTTTTCCTGACTGACTGTGCTTTTGCTGTCCAAGATATAAGTCCTGTATCCTGAAAAATACTTTGGCTGTGTTATGGAGGTCAAGTTCGTCAGGGTCTTCATCAGAGTCCAGGATGTCATCTGCCTCAGTGTTGGAGACAAATTCCTCCTCAAAATCTAGACAGTTATACTAACTCCAAAGGGGGAAGCTTAGTATGTAAATTCCAGGGGTCTCATGTACAAAGCGTGCATATGCCGGAGGTTCGAGGTTCCGGAGCGCGCTCCGGCTTGCTCCCCCTCAAATTAAGCCCTGTTATCAGAATATCTTTTTAGATAACTTTAAAAACCATTATCAGACTAATTATCTTCCGATACATTTTTGTCCGATAACTTTTAGATCGGTAACATAGTAAACAAAGATGAACAGTGACAAACTTTACTTTTAAAATTTTAAATCAGGGCTTAATTTGAGGGGGAGCAAGCCGGAGCGCGCTCCGGAATCTCGGACGCGCGCTCCGGAACCTCTGACGTTGGCTCCGCCAGCTATTTATACTGGATCCGTGATCCGCCACCTCTCTTGACTAACAAAATATTTTAAAAAAATCACCACGATTGCTCTCACTGCCAGTCACACCGCCGCCCTCCTGTCTGCTGTGCAGAATTGCGCCAAATCTGGCAACAGGTCCAGAGGCTACGCTCGCTGTTTTGATCCGGATGTTGACCGTAGCCGCAGAGCTCCGTGACCACCGAGAGAGGACTTGGATTCTTTGCGGGTCCCGCATCCGTACCCCCAGAGGCAGTGAGTGAAGGGAGAGCCGCGCACTGTGTTCTGCGTGTGTCTGTTTATAATCTTCTCGCACAGAAGAAAAAAGAGAGAGTTTACACAAGAGAGAAAAGTGAGAAAATGTTAATGCCTGTTTGAGAAAAGTGTGTAGTGAGGGGTTTTACAGCCTTAAAACATCTATAATAAGTGTAAAAAATAGCGCTGCTTCGCGGATTTCCGCTGCGTTCACACCGGGCGTGATCAGACGCTACAAATTCGCGGGGGTCGCTTTGCGACGGACGCGCCTCCTTCGCCCGGTGTGTCGCTCTGCTTGGGTGGACTTTCGCTGCGAAAATTCGCCCCGGTGCATCATCAAATAGGAGGAGCTTCCCTTCCGCTCGGCGTCAAGTCATCATGACGGACCTTGATCACATGGAGCGAGTTGTTGTGAAAAGCTCCCAATGCAGAGAGTATCATTATTTGGTGCAGGAGCTGCGTCTGGATGACGACCGCTTTCAGTGGTCCTTCTGCCTCTGTGGGACCCAGTTTGAGGACCAACTGTCCCGTTCACGTGCGCACATGTAAACAATTAAAAAAAAACTCCGCTGCTTGCTGCAGCTCACTCCTCCCCCAAAAAACTGTCATAATTGTGTTTAGAAACCAGTCACCATTTGTTTTATTATACATCTGTGTAGTTAATTAATAAAATATTCTCCACACAGACGATTCGCTTGCGCGTGCACGTAAAGAAAAAAAAAAGAACGAACGAAACTCCGCGGCTTGTTGTGGGGCTGCTCCTCGCTCTTTCCCAAAAAAACTCTGTCATAATTGTCTTTAGAAACCAGTCACCATTTGCTTTATTATACATCTGTGTAGTTAATAAGTAAAATAATCTCCATGGACCCTCGCGCACGCACGTTAAAAAAAAAAAAAAAGAAACTCCGCTCGCGCTGCTGTGGGGCTGCTGCTCGCTCCAAAACTCTCTCATAATTGTGAAATAAAGGACAAAAGAGACATAAGTCCTGCTCACAGGCTGCTACCAGAGACAGGACATGTTCACATCTTCAGTCAAACTCCAGACATCTCCACGTCACTACATATCCAGTACCTGATTGGTCATCGCAGCGCGACGAAATGAAAAAGTTCAGACTTTTCAGCTTGGGGAGGAGGGAAACGTGACGCGACGCAATATCGCACCACAAACGCGCAAAACGCTCAATCGCTTCACTCGCGTCGCGCTGCGCGGTTTGGTGCCAAAATGCGTCCTTACATAGGGATTACATGGCAACCTGTGGCTGCAGTCGCTCGCGTCGCGCCCGGTGTGAACGCGGAGAACGTAACTCCCGCGATAAACGAGGGACCACTGAGGAATTTGTACTTTATCCGGATTTGGTGTGACTACAATACATGCCCAGTTTATTTTCGGTGTGGCGCACAGCGTTGTTCGCAAGCCCCCCCGCCCTTCTTTTTTTTTTCTGCACCGGAGCCACCCATCCTCTGCGCTCCGGGACCTCCCACTTTACAAATTAAGCACTGTCTGATAATGAAAACATTATCTGTTATCGGATTATTGGAACTGTGTCCACCACTGTATATATATATATATATATATATATATATATATATATATATATATATATATATATATATATATATATATATATATAAAATTCCAGGCTGTCAAACTGGATGTATGAGTAAAAATACTGGTCTTTATTACAGAAAGGCAGTCCGCGGAGCAAAAGTACCAGGCAGGGGCGAGACAGAGGACGTGGTCAAAAAAACAAGCAGGGTCAGTCCACGAGCAAACTGGGTTTTCAGAGCTGAGTCAAAAACAGGATCCGGTAAACAGAGCAGAATCAAATCATGGCAAGAGCAAAAACAGGATGAGAGGAAGTGCTGGTAAGTGATGAACATCATCGACAAACGAGCAGCGAGAAAGTGAACAGACGCAGTTTAAATGAGGAAGACGGTGACAGGAAAACAAGGTGCACGTGAGGACGAAGGATCTGGAAAGAGGGCGTGGCTGACAGATGAGGAACAGGTGCAAGAAAGTGAGGGAGGAAAAGGCAACACAGACGAATCAAAAGAACTGAGTGACTGAAAAATTAACGGAGGAAAATGAAACGTGCTTAAGCTGGAGGCTGAAGGAGCTGGTTATAAAGATGATGCCACCCTTTAAGATGCCAGGTGAGCAGGACAGTTGTTACTAAAATAATACACGTTAATTCATTCCACTCCTAACCACAGCGCAGCTCAGCACAGGATCCTTGTGTCAGGAGCCATTCGCAGACTGAAGCAGTATCACATCTGAGAACACGCTCTTCCTCTGACCTTGTCTGAGAACACGCTCTTCCTCTCACCTTGTCTGGGAATACGCTCTTCCACGCTCTTACATTATTGTAGTGCAAATAAGAATTCTGGCTCACACAGACCTGTTAATTTTTCTTTAAGAAGCCCTCTTATTCTGCACTCTTTACCTGTATTAAGTGCACCTGTTTGAACTTGTTACCTGTATAAAAGACACCTGTTCACACAATCAATCAGTCACACTCCAACCTGTCCACCATAGCCAAGACCAAAGAGCTGTCTAAGGACACCAGGGACAAAACTGTAGACCTGCACAAGGCTGGGATGAACTACAGGACAACAGGCAAGCAGCTTGGTAGAAGACAACAACTGTTATGATTATTTATTAGAAAGTGGAAGAAACACAAGATGACTGTCAATCTCCCTCGGTCTGGGATTCCATGCAAGATCTCACTTTGTGAGGTAAGGATGATTCTGAGAAAGCTCAGAACTACACAGGAGGACCTGGTCAATGACCTGAAGAGAGCTGGGTATCACAGTCACAAAGATTACATTAGTAACACATGATGCTGTCATGGTTTATAATCCTGCAGGGCAGCAAGGTCCCCCTGCTCAAGCCAGCACATGTCCAGGCCTGTTTGAAGTTCACCAGTGACCATCTGGATGATCCAGAGGAGGCATGGGAGAAGGTCATGTGGTCAGATGAGACCAGAATAGAGCTTTTTGGAATCAACTCCACTTACCATGTTTAGAGGATGAGAACAACCCCAAGAAAACCATCCCAACCGTGAAGCATGGGGTGGAAACATCATACTCTGGGGGTGCTCTTCTGCAATGGGGACAGGACGACTGCACCGTACTGAAGGGAGGATGGATGGGGTCATGTATTGTGAGATTTTGGTAAACAACCTCCTTCCCTCAGTAAGAGCATTGAAGATGGGTCATGGCTTGGTCTTCCAGCATGACAGTGACCCCAAACACACAGCCAGGGCAACTAAGGAGGAGCTCCGTAAGAAGCATTTCAAGGTCCTGGAGTGGCCTGGCCAGTCTCCAGACCTGAATTCAATAGAAAATCTTTGGAGGGAGCTGAAACTCCAAACCTGAAAGATCTAGAGAAGATCTGTATGGAGGAGTGGACCAAAATCCCTGCTGCAGTGTGTGAAAACCTGTTGAGAAACTACAGGAAACGTTTGACCTCTGTAATTGCAAACAAAGGCTACTGTACCAAATATTAACATTGATTTTCACAGGGGTTCAAATACTTATTTGCAGCAGTAACATACAAATAAATTATTAAAAAAATCATACATTGTGATATCCGGATTTTGTTTTTAGATTATGTCTCTCACAGTGGACATGCACCTAAGATGAAAATTTCAGACCCCTCCATGATTTCCAAGTGGGAGAACTTGCAAAATGCAGGGTGTTCAAATACTTATTTTCCTCACTGTATATATAGAGTTGTATGCAAAGGTTTGGGCACCCCTGATAATTTTCATGATTTTCCTTTATAAATCATTGGTTGTCTGGATCACAGACAAACACAGTGATGAGCAAATATTTGCACAAAAACAAAGTTTATCAGTTTGAACATTAAATATCTTGTCTTTGTGGTGTATTCAATTGAATATAGGTTGAAGAGGATTTGCAAATCATTGTATTCTGTTTTTAATTTACATTTTACACAATGTCCCAACTTCATTGGAATTGGGGTTATAGATGTGAACAAAAAGTGGCAACATACAGCCATCTACATTATTATACACTAGCCAACAGTTAATAGTATCATCACCTGTGTATGTTTGATAGAGTGTTGATTTGCAGACAGAAAATCTAATAGCCCAAAGTCTATTTTATTTGTCTGTGGGCCTGAACCCAAATTGTTTTATAAACCTGTTTTTGATTAATTCGCTGATAATTTATTATTATTATTTATTAATTTTTTTATTTTTTTTTGCTGATTTTGTTTTAACCTCCCTGTCAATGATGTTGGATACTGATTTAAAAAAACAGTAAGTTGTTAGATATATCAGTATACCTGTGGGTTTATATTTTATTTCATTATGTTTTAGTATTAAATAATAACTTCATTTAAAGGATCATATTTTTAGTTTGCTATGGGCTTAATCATGTAGGTAACGTTGTGTGGAACTGTTTTTTGTGCTGAGAACAAAAAAAGGGTCAAGTTACTCCAAGTTTAATTTCACTGTGGGTCAGAGCAAGGATGGGGGGCCTCCGGGGGGCCAATTCAGTTCAGAGTTGTGAAATAAGGTCAGCCTGTTGACACGCCTATATTGTGTTTTATAAAAACGCTTTTCTGTAGTGGTTCAGATCACATTCTCCTTGTCAGGATGTGAGTATTTGTTTTGCTTTGTTTAATGTTTTGGTTTGCTTTCCGGTATGTTTATTCTCTTGCTGGGTTTTTTCCTGCTTGGGTCTGTCTATCCCATTCTCTCTTGTCTGTCTCTTGGTTCTTGGTTGTGGGCGTTCCCGCTTTCTGGCAACGCCCTCGTTCTGCTGCTTTCCACACATACTTGTTCCCTATTTGCAGCTCATCACCTGGGTGTATTTAAGTTCCACAGTTTGCTCGCCAGATTCATGCGCTTTGTGCGTTCTCTCCAGCTCTTTTGTGTATTTCCTCACCTGCTTGCCTCTCCTGTTTGTGATCACCTGCTTGTGTACCCGACCACGCCTGAGCCTGATGTTCCCTGTACTTCTGCTCTTGTTGGACTGCGTTTTGTGTACCAGACCCTGTTTGCTGTTTCAGTAAACTATTTTTACACACAGAGCTTTTTGTTCGAGTCCCGCATATGTGTCCGGCCATCTCTGTCTACTCAGCCTGATACTCCTGCGTAAGACGCATGTGCTCAAACCCAGGCCTGTTAACTTCATCAACTCTAAATAAATTTTAAATTGAGGAAAACATTGAATCCAGACTCTAACTGGGATGGGACACAAAAGAGCTGGGAAATTAAAAATTAATGCATCAAACACAGAGATGTTCATGTACTGTAGAAACACTTGTACTATGGATTTTTTTTATTCAGGTAAAAGGGACAGTCTTAACTAGCGCTAACTGTTGCTAAAATTGGCTAACAGTTCATTACATTCTAAAATAAGTCAACTCATTCTTATAAAAAAAAGTGGACAAACTGTTTAGTTAGGTTTAACGTTACCCTCGACTGCACACATTCTAACTTTAATGATGTTTATATCTGAGCTGATACTAAGCTGGCTAGCTACTAACCTTCATAGTTGTAGATGCAGTGCTCAAAAAATAAACCATAACCATTGTCCGGTTTGGAATGGGCTGTGGGAGAGTCTCTGTGTTAATCGGTATCCAGAAACGTCACTTTTGGAAGATGTAAAAGAGATTCTGTAAAAAGAGTAAACTTTCCGCGGCGCTGCCATTGTACCGGAAGTATCTATGCACAGCAAACTGGACGTTAGCCAGCAGGTGCGCGAAAATCCCCCACTATAATTGCTAAATGACTTGTTTTGGGTAGAATGGGGCTCTCTCCCCACCTGCCAATAGTTTCTTAGTGGAAAACCAGCCTGGCAACTTCAAGGACGCCGACCTGGTGTCCTTTGAATGAAAGTCTTGGGAGAAAAACAAACTGCTTTACGGCACTGCAACAATACATACACGGCCCTCAATCAACGAGTTAGCAGCTATAAGAACAAGCCAATGAAGGCTTTGTTTCTTACAAGTTCATCATCATGCCAAAGGTGGTGAAAATGCAAAAAATAAATAAATAAAAAAAATGCTGTTGGAGGAAGCGAAAAAGACCATGTGACCGAGTGAGGTGTCATACATGGGTCAACCTTGGTCGGGCTTTCTTGGAATAGTGAGGGCTGAAAGACAGAGCATGCAAAATAGATTCAGATCTGACATTCTTGCTGCGGCACTCGTAAGTACAGTGAATCTGGAAAGTATTCACAACGCTTTACTTTTTCAGCCTTTGCCATGAAGCTCAAATTTGAGCTCGGGTCCATCCTGTTTCCACTGATCATCCTTGATGTTTCTACACCTTAATTGGAGTCCACCTGTGGTAAATTCAGCTGATTGGACATGATTTGGAAAGGCACACACCTGTACATATAAGGTCCCACAGCTGACAGTGCATGTTGGAGACAGGATCGTCTCAAAGCACAAAGCTAGGGAAGGGTCATGTTATGTGGTCATTCATTCATTTGTTCAGTTATTTGTTCTGTAACTGTGCAATGTAGGTACTGTCATAAGGACCCAATGAGCACAGTAGCCTCCACAGAAGTAAATAGAAGTTTGGATCCACCACGACTTCCTGGCTGCCCGTCTGAACTGATTGGGGGAGAAGGACCTTAGTCAGGGAGGCAGTAGTATAAGTACAGACAGTGCAGCACGTGCCATCACACTGGGGCCCGGGGCATACAGAGACCAGTCAATTTGTCTGAAGTATTTTACTCTCTATTTTAGTCTCTTTTCACCTCACCTGCGTCTGACGGAAGCCAGCGCTAAAATAACCAGAAAGCGGTTCCAATAACAAAACAATTTATTTTTCCACCCTTTGGTGCATAACAAAGTGTACGAACAAAAGCTGCGTCAGTCTGGCGGAGTGAAGGCTGGCACGCTCTCCAGCGCCCAAAAGGATCGAAGCCCGGCGCTTCTGGACCCACGTTCACCGCCAAACACCCCCCAGGTGGACACGACAAACCGACTCTCTGCGAAGGATAGAAAAGGTGAGGTAAGTCAGCAGCTACAACTAATATCCTTCAAAAGGCACACACTATCAGCAACACATTCAGGTCTGAATTTAAGCTTTATGTAAATGAGCAGCTTCTCACAACAGGTGGAGGATCATCAGTCCGCATGCCACGGCAGTGAGAAGCGAGCTGCACAATTCTCATCAAAGTTCAAATATACTGCGTAACAAAATACCAAGTTACTATTAACAATTAGTCAAACAATTAATCACCTCTGATGTGTGCTGACAGCATGTGTCCCTCACCCTTCCTCCTTCACAGGCACGATGTGTCAACCCAGGCGCGGTCCTCAGCGTCTCACAAACGAACATCACAAGGTCGAGTTCCCGGCAATTCTGCTTGAATCACACATGACTTAAATGCAGAACGCCATCTCATTATCTGCTTCAGCTGAAAGTCATTAAGGTTGCACGTGAGCACCATCCACAGGTGCTGCACATCATGTTGATGAGGGTGAAGGACTCTTCTGCCAGCACCTTCTCCACAGACAATAAATCAGTTTGCATACCACCTGGAGAGCAAAGAAAAGAAAAGAACACCAAAACATCCAGCCACACCCCCCCAACACACAACACTATTCTTAAAATCAAAAACATTGAAATTCAATGACCTGGTTCATCTGCAAACAGCACTAATTATGTATAAAGCAGCAAATAATCAACTTCCCGGGAATATTCAAAAATTATTTTCTAACAGAGATGGGGATTATAATCTGAGAGGGGAGTATAAAATAAAACATATACAGGTTTGTACAACATTAAAAAAGTTTTATTTATCAACACGTGGAGTGAAGTTGTGGAACGGGTTGGGGGCAGAGCTCAAGCAATGTCCAAACATGACCCAGTTCAAACGGCGGTACAAAAACATGTTTTGTTTTGTTTTTTTACAGGGTGGATGAAGGGCTTTGATGGTCACCAGTTGTTTCACGTATCTGTAAAAGATTAAATATGTATAATCATGAGATGCTAGTAGATATTTACATACATTTAGTTGCATATTTGTTTGAAAGATTATTTTGAAATCAACTGATAAGAAAAGGACTTAGATAGGACACAAGGGGTAGGACTGAATAAACGTATCTTCTTGCTTCTTGCTAGTCCCTTTCATACATGTTGTTGACATTGTTCTTTTGTTTTGTCTTTTTTTATTTGTTGCTTGATGTTGTTTGTAGTTTGTTGTTCTTCTTCTTTGTTTCGTTTTTCATGTCCGAAATAGTTTTATTCATTCACTCAACTTTCTGTGAGAGGTTTTCTCTAAGTAACCTACGTACCTCTCTTTTTTTTCCCTTCTATTACCCCAATCTCCCCTTGATCCTTCCCCTTTGGGCTTGCAAGTTGTCTTGCACTCTGTTTACAGGGGGCTTCTCACTGCCAGTATCATCAGCTGTTTTATCCCCATCTGCATCATAGTCGGCACAGCTTGTGGGATAAAATGTATTACTATATGGTTACAATAGTACGCACGCTCCACCCTGCTCAGAGTGCCGCTTTCATTGGACCTACGTCTCTGCTATTTTAGCATTGTGGGATAGCTTGCGCCCACAGATTGAGCTACTTTTGCTTTAACATGAAGTTAACACCCAAGTCTTTCATCGCCAACTGTAAATGGTAATCAAACCATTCCAATCGTATCTTTCTGAACTTTTCTGCATCAAACTCCATTGTGTCAATGTTTACAATGTGTTTGAGCAATAACAGGTGAAGTTGCTCAGAAACTTTAAGTTTCTTAAATATTTATTACAGCCACTCTTAAAACTTCAGTTATCTTTAGAATTTTATTACTGGTAAACTTTAGAATTGATTTAAATGAGATACACTCATTATCTCACAGGAATATATCACAGTTATCCGGGAACTACTTTTTGCACAGGAATTCATCAAGCACGTCGGCCGCGGGTGCATACTAACACATGAGAGCGTCCACTTTTATCTTGTCATAATAAACTATGCTAGTGGCGCTCGTGAGAGTGTGAGCACACTCTGATTGGCTGACTTACAGTCTGATATTTTCCTATATCAGACTGTGACCATGACATTCGGTCCAGATCGCATATCAGATTGGCGACTTTGTTTACAATTTTCACGTGTGAAATAAAACAAAACAAAAAGTGAACGAAGAAATTATGACGGATGAAGAGCGAATTCTCTGAGTGAATTTTATTACACTAATGAGTTTGAAATGGAGGCATTAAGAGCATGTTGTGTGTTGGGGGGGTTTGGCTGGACAAGGTTGGGTTGTTTTGTGTTTATTTTCCTTCCCAGGTGATTTGGGGCTGTTCTCTGAGGAAAATGTGCTGCAGAAGAGTCTCTCTCCTCTGTTACGATGATTGGCTGCACCTGTTGCATTCTCGTGCAGCTCGCTATCAGGACAATCCACGACACCTGTGATGTTCAAGTGCAGATCTGAGGACTTCCAGCTGGTACCAATGTAGTGATGAAGAACTACATTTAAACCAGCAGTGAGTTGGATAAGATTGCCGGAGAATACGACTTTGTGACGACCGTGTGGGGACGCTGAGGGCCGTTTCAGAGTCTGACATCACGCCTGTGAAGGAGGACGAGGGTGAGAGGCGAACGTTGTCAGCACACGACAGAGAGTACAGTCTGGGAAAGTCACCTGGGGGGTGTTGGCGGAACTCCTGAGTCCTGAACGTTCGGACTCCGACTGTGTCTTATCCATAACAGAATTCTCCGGCCAAACCAATATGGACCCAGCGGCAGAAGCAGTTCCATTTCAGGAGAAAGTCCAGAAGCACCTGGAGATGAAAACAAATGCCGTGGTTCAGCGATTGCTGAACCTCCGACAGGGGCGACGAAGCGCAGCTGATTATTCTGTGGATTTTCGAATCTTTTCTGCTCAGTCTGGTTGGAACGCTGCTGCTGAGGGGGGTGTTTGTAGACGGGTTGAATGACTCCCTGAAAGATGAGCTAGCCGTCCGTGACAAACCGAAGGATTTAGATGAGTTAATATCCTTGGTTATTCGTCCAGACGATCGGATTAAGGCGCGTGGACGAGAGAGAGGGCGAGTGTCCGAGCGGGGTGTTTTGTCCGGACCGCCTCTTCTTTGTTCTTCTGAGACTCCTCCGACGGGACCTCTAGCTCCTCTAGTGGACGAGCCAATGCAACTTGGAAGGGTCAGAACAGCCATATTGCCCCGGTCAAACGAGCGTCAGGAGACAGCATCATAACATGGCTCCAGGTGTTTTATGGACATTTTTGTGGGATATAAATGGGAGTTTTTGTAAACCAGGTTTTGTGTATAGCACTTGAGGCAGTTCTGGTGGGGTGAACAGGCTGGCTGGTCGGAGTTCGTTTGGACTCAGGTAAGCGTGTGTTTTTTTTTTTTATTGTTTATAGTTATTTAATTTTTGTTAGCAGAATGGGTTGTTTTCTTTTGTTGGTTTTTGTTTCCCTGTCCCCTAACCCCAGCCTCACACACTTCTGGCCGTTCATCTTTGGTGTTGTGGGGTGGTGCAGGTTGGTTGCTGGGCATTCCCATGAGGACCTCTGCACCTGGGGGTGGGGGTCCAGGGCTCTTTTCTTAGATTTAGTTGTTTCCCGGTTCCTCTCCAGCCTCAGCGTGCCTCTGACCGTTCGCCATTGGCATTGCTGAGGTGTCGGGCAGTGGGGATATACTCCAGTCGGAGCGGTGGGGCCGATCAGTGCCATACGCCTTTTCCGCTGCCCACCCCTCCCGGTAGGCTGGAGTATAGTCGGGGGGTCGGCACCGGCCGTCTTGCCGGTTTTCCCCTGCCCTTGGGGGTGGAGCTGGGTTGCGTTTTTCCTATCGGCTTCTCTGGCTTAGTAGTCCTGTGCCGATTGCCACGACGTGTTTCCCGACAGACCTGGAGGGTCTTTCGGGGTGCTGGGGAGGTCAGTGGGGCTTTCTGTAGTTTTTGTTTGCTCCTGGGGTGGTTTTTGGAAATCCCTGGGGGTTTGGGGTTTTTGTTTCCTCCTGTTTCCCCCCGGGGTTTGATGGGATGGTCCTCTGGGGGGGAGGTTGACTGTGGGGCCGACCGGCCGTGTTGGGCTGGGGTGGGGTTCCTGGGTTGTGGGGGTGTCTCCTGGAGTTTGATGGGACGGTCCTCTGGGGGACGTTAAGGCTCCCGTGTATGCCTGGGGATTCCTGGATGGCTCCTGCCGTGGTCGTTGCTCCTGGGGTTGACGATGAGGTCCCCTGGGGGAAGTCGGGCTCCACATGTTAGGGGAGGGCATTGTTTGTTTTTTCCTTTGACCTGTGTTCTAGTGTGTTGGGGGGTTTTTGTTGGGGTTTTTGGGTTTGTGTGTTTTTTGTTCCTCCCCAGGGTTTCATGAGACGGTCCTCTGGGGGGGGTGTTGGGTTGGGTATTGTGTTTTTCTTTTGTGTTTACCCCGGTGTGCTTCCCTGGGGTATGTTTGTGGTACTCTCTGGGGGGGATGCTGGGGGCCTTTTTTTGTGTTTTGTTTTTGTGTTTGGGGTTGTTTCGGGATGTTTTTTTTGTTTTGTTTTGATGCCAGCCGGCCTTTCTACCGCATCTCCCGGCTCTGCTGCCTGCTGTGATCTCTGCCCTCGTTCTGCTTTGGCCTTTGATGTGTGGGGTTGTTTTTGGGTCTGGTTTGTGCGGTCGCCGGGAGGCTTCCCGTTGATGGGGGGGTACTGTTGTGTGTTGGGGGGGTTTGGCTGGACAAGGTTGGGTTGTTTTGTGTTTATTTTCCTTCCCAGGTGATTTGGGGCTGTTGTCTGAGGAAAATGTGCTGCAGAAGAGTCTCTCCTCTGTTACGATGATTGGCTGCACCTGTTGCATTCTCATGCGGCTCTCTATCAGGACAATCCACGACACCTGTGATGTTCACGTGAGGACTGAGGACTTCCAGCTGGTACCAATGTAGTGATGAAGAACTACATTTAAACCAGCAGTGAGTAGGATAAGATTGCCAGAGAATACGACCTTGTGACGACCGTGTGGGGACGCTGAGGGCCGTTTCAGAGTCTGACATCGCGCCTGTGAAGGAGGACGAGGGTGAGAGGCAAACGTTGTCAGCACACGACAGAGAGTACAGTCTGGGAGGGGGGGGGGGTGTTGGGGGAACTCCTGAGTCCTGAACGTTCAGACTCCGACTGTTGAGACGCTGAGAGAGCGCGCCGCCTTTTCACCTCACCAGAACTTAATTATTTAGTATTTCATGTATAGCACAAGGGAGAAAAATAAATGTGTTTTCTTTTTGGAACTGCTTCTGATTATTTCATGCTGGGTTCAGTCAGATACTGGACCGCTCCTCAATTTGCGTCTTATCCATAACAGAGCAAACGAAGCTGAAAATATGGCTCTGAACAGCCATATAATAATCAAATTATTAACCTCGCTTGCTCGGTCTGTACAGGAAAATATCAGCCTTCGGTCTGATATTTTCCCGTACAGACCTTGCAGTTGGTTAATTCATCCTTGGTATTACTAATGTGCACAGTTTTGGCATTAGTTTTGTAGAAATACCATGGTTAAGAAGCTGTATTTTTGTGGCAGACTTACCTTGCTTTTGTTCTTTGAGGCTCTTTTTCTGGGAAAATGGGTGAAAGTTCTGGACATGTGAACCATACGAGGGCTGTCAATAAAGTAACGGTCCTTTTTATTTTTTTCAAAAACTATATGGATTTCATTCATATGTTTTTACGTCAGACATGCTTGAACCCTCGTGAGCATGCGTGAGTTTTTCCACGCTTGTCGGTGACGTCATTCGCCTGTGAGCACTCCTTGTGGGAGGAGTCGTCCAGCCCCTCGTCGGAATTCCTTTGTCTGAGAAGTTGCTGAGAGACTGGCGCTTTGTTTGATCAAAATTTTTTCTAAACCTGTGAGACACATTGAAGTGGACACGGTTCAAAAAATTAAGCTGGTTTTCAGTGAAAATTTTAACAGCTGATGAGAGATTTTGAGGTGATTCTGTCGCTTTAAGGACTTCCCACGGAGCGAGACGTTGTGCAGCGCTCTCAGGCGCCGTCGTCAGCCTGTTTCAAGCTGAAAACCTCCACATTTCAGGCTCTATTGATCCAGGACGTCGTGAGAGAACAGAGAAGTTTCAGAAGAAGTCGGTTTCAGCATTTTATCCGGATATTCCACTGTTAAAGGAGATTTTTTTTAATGAAAGACGTGCAGGCAGATTGCAGCGTCGGCTCGCAGCCGCCGCGACGCTCCGCCACAGGAAAAACACCTCTGCTGGAAGCCTTAAGGACAAGTTGGAACGTGTCCAGCTGTTAAACAATTTCTCATATACTCACTCCACTGAAAGCCATCAAAAGCTGCCTGGATTTTACAAATGGTTATCAATGGGAAGAACGCATGCACACGAAGGTTCAAGCATGTCTGACGTAAAAACATATGAATGAAATCCATATAGTTTTTGAAAAAAATAAAAAGGACCGTTACTTTATGGACAGCCCTCGTAATGGTGGAATACCCGCTTCCGTTCTCTGCCAGCCTCCATCTGTGAGTTCAGGATACTCAGCAGTAGTTTGGAGACACTGATACCATATGAATGCCTGCACGTCAGTCCTCTTGATATGTCCATTAGTGCTGTTTTCATCAGGCAGGATGCTCATGCTTGACTTGACCTTTTTGTTGTACATTCTGACATCTTCACACACTCGCAGTACCAGAATTTCTACCCAACCCCTTGCTTTTTTTAAGTGAGAATTTCATCATTTGTTATTTACATTTGTTTATAGTTTAATTAGTTTTATTTCTGTATTTAATTTTGATTCATCTTCTTTTTGTGTGCTTTCTGTTCTTTGGTCATTAAAAATAAAAAGATGCAGTATAGCTCCGAGCCACTAGATGTCAGGCAAAGTTCAGAGTGATATTAAAACTTCATTTTCCACACCCGCCGATGAAGCCTCATGAAGCCCGTGAGACTTTTTATATCGAGTAAAGTATCGATGCCTCGAAGCAAAAAACAGCGACATCTGGTGGAAGACAAAAGCTCGCGCACAGTAAATACCGCAAATACACGGAAAATTTACTTTTGATAGTTTAATGACTAAAATACATGCAAATATATATATATATATATATATATATATATATATATATATATATATATATATAAATTTGCCAACTAAAACGTACGACGGATGATACGACAGTCAAATTTCTAAAATGTTAAAAAAAAACGGCACAGCACGTTTCGGTCACGTCATTCCAGCGAAACTTGCACTCGACACAAGGTTCGGTGTCTCGACTCCAACATTCATTCAAGCAAAAGAAGAAGAAGCTCGGTTGCTACACTCTAATCGAGGTAAAGACAACAAAGAAATTACTCTCAGAACCATCACTTTATCTGATTTATTCGGCTAACTGTGTGAGATCTCGAGTTTTTGAGTCTTCACAGCAACCTAATAACGCAGATGATCAGCTGGAGTTGGTATTTATCGGCCAACTTTAGCTGTTTGTTTCACGGAACTTTACTCAAGTTCGGTTGCACAACAGCAGTGGTTCCGGGTAAGGATCAGCTCCTAAAAAGCTCCAAAAACAAACCACCTCTCCCGTCAAAGTGGCATTTACTGACGTTAAAGTCACTCAAGTCGAAGGTTAGTGGCTGGCATTTTTTTATTAAGGTTGTTTTGATGCAACTGGTAACTTTAACAATGAGTTACGTAGCAGCTAATGAATTCTGGCAGGTTAAATAAAACACGTAAACGAAGCGCCTGTAAAAGTACTTAAAATGTGCTCTTTGTTCGGTAGTTGATAGATTGTGTGATTTGGGGCGTTTGTAGCTGTTGAACAGATTAGCTGAGAGGTGGCCAGGTGTTTTGTGGGCGTGGCTTGTAGGTGTGGCGATGGGAGCCAAACAACCAGGAAAAGAAAAGTGAAGCAGGATCATCGTTTTTTATATGAAAGCTTTGTCACAACGTAAATCGAGCCCGAGCAGTGTGGATGTTTAGATGACGATACCGATATTAGGCAGTTAAAAATTTATGATATTGATGTATCTGCTGATATAGACACAAAAATTCCAATTATTCCCAACATTTTATTATCAGGCACTTATGACAAAGAAATGTAATTGAGGATTGATGTTTTACAGTTTAAATACAAACAATTTACTATGAATATAACCAACATATGTCACACTGCCTTCACTTGGATAGACAGTCGCAGTCACACTCACAGGTCGGTCGCAATCAAGGCTATAGATACAAAATACAGATGTTATCATATCAGAAACACTAAATCATATGTCATGAAGATGTTCTTTTGCTTTCAGCATCTGCATATGAAAAAAAAAACTTCATGTTGCCGAAAAAATGGTTTGATTAATCCTAATATTTAACAAGTTATGACCAGAAACGTGGTGCATTTTTAAATGAAAATTAGGCATTATTCTGTGTCACTTTAAAATTAATGCAGCATGTTTTATTGTATAACAATAAAGGTGAGGTAGTCTTTTAAGTAAATGTTTTTGTATGATATAAACAAATATCTGTTTTCTATTTTCAGAAAATTTCATCAATTTCGGGTGATCCGAGAGACGGCTACATAGTTTCACAGAAATGCGTTACACTGTTCAAGACAATATTGAATGGAAATGCTGAATGAAAACAATAAAAAGTCATCCTTTAGTCTTTAAATAATGTTATTTGAAGTCTCAAGGGTGTCTAAAAAAATAAACAAAAAGATTTAATGCGGCCAGAGCAATATTTTGTTTTTGGCGATGATCGCACTGCATGGTCTCAGATGTTCAGAAAATCCTGTAGAGTCCGTGACATACCTAGATTTAAAAATAATAGCATAGTGAATGTAGCTTAGGTAGTTTTATTGTCCTATGTTAGGATAATTAGAGGATATAAGTTGAATGGAATAAATAATTAGGTCCTATACCTGTTATGATGAAGGCTATAGGTAGCACCGTGTCACGGACTCTACGTGTGTAGAGTCCATGACATATATTTTTAAAGTAGTAATGGATGATTCTATGAGTATCCATGATGAAGTGCTCTATCTATATTGAAGAATACAGTTTGTTAAGCCTTATAACCAAAACATATACCAATGTTTTAAAGTAAATGGTAAAATAAATGACTCTTGTATTAAGGATATCCTTTCTATTGTAGAGTCCGTGACGGCCAAAATGTGACTTTGCCTCTTCGTCTTAATATTGTCACCAAAAGAAATTGGCTACAGACACATGAATAAAATTTTGGATTATATTGCACTAGACATTGGTCTTCATAATGGGTCTCAATTAAAAGAAAAATACTTACTTTGATTTTTGTCTTAAGGTGACACACATTAAGACACCTTGATTGTGACTGACCCGTCAGTATTTACATAAGATGGACTTCTTGTGTACTTCAGCCCCACTGAACTTGCAGCATAGTGACTACTTGCTTCTTTTCACTGTAAAATGTCCACTCTAACTGCAGATGAATGCAGCTGCTGTCTCTGTCTCTTGTAGCTAAAGTGACCAAGTGGTGCTGGGGGTCCCAGCCATGCTTGACAGCATTGTAAACACAAATAAGATCACCATCTGCTCAACAAACTGTTATGACACCATTTTTACAGCCAAAGTGTGTGCATTGTTTTTTTTTTTCTGTAAAATTAAAGTTTCCATATTAGGTAAAATATCCAATGTGTTCATTAAAGGTTCATATTGGCAATATTATCAGCCACTTGATATATTGGATGGGTTTTCAAGGGAAGGCAGTTTCCAAAAATGTCTGCCAATGATGTAATTTTGGGCAATTCATATTTGATTTCAACTCATAGTCACTGCCTATTAATTTGAGCCAGGTTAATCAGGCTGACAAACACCATCAGCTGGCCGGTGGGCTGGTTTATAGCTTTTTGTTTCTTTTAAATAGCAGACATGCATTTTTCTGTATGAATATGAGAACCTCTGCTTTTGCTGTATTTGGTTTTTCTTTACGTTTCTCAGGTTATCGGTTGTGTGTCTTGAAACCATTGGCACTGACGTCACACGTGCTGCTGCTGCTGCTCAACCACATATACATTCTGTAGTCTGTCAGAAGTGCAGATTTTCATACAGCAGGTGAAATAACTATTCAACACATCACAATTTTTCTCAGTAAATGTATTGCTAAAGGTGCTACTGAAAAAAATTTCACCAGATGTGAGTAACAACCCAAGTAATCCATAGATGCAAAGAAACCAAAGCAAATAAGTACAGAAATTAACTCGTGTAATAAAATTTAATGACACAGGGAAAAAATATTGGACATGCTTACTAAAATTTATTTAATACTTCATACAAAAGCCTTTGTTGGTAATGATAGCTTCAAGACATCTCCTGTATTCACGGGAAGAGAAATCCGTTGGTCTGAGGACATGGACCAGTAGCTTTTGACCTATATCTAGTTATAACTAGTTGATATTTTCCCCAGCTAGACCAATATCTAGTTTTAAAAAGCTTATCAGTCTAGTGAGGCTGATTTTTTTTTTTTTTTTTTTTGAAGTTTTTGAGGCTGAATATTTTGATGCTAAACAAATTCAACCTTAGAAATTCAACTTCAAACTCTGATTTTGATGCTAAAACAAATTCAACCTTTAAAATTCAAATTCAAACTTTGATGGCACAGATTTTCTTCCACAGAGATGACCCATACTGGCACACACAGTATGTTGGGATGATGAGACATCATTCAAACAGGCAGTTTGGCTTTTGTCATTACATGTAGCAACCTCTGTGGGTGTGGCTACAGGGCTGAGTGTTACCATGAAGACTTCTCAATATGTTAGCATATTGAGAGGAATTAACATGTTTTGCAAAGAGGAGGGAGCAAGCAGCAGAAATGAAAATGTCTGCGCCTACAAGTGTTAAAAGTGTTCGACAAGACCAATGATTTTTTTTTTTCAATCTTGCACCTTAAATAAATGAGCCGCTGTTCGCAGATTACAATGACCCATGCTGTGCCACTCATTCACACCACTGACTTCATGAATGAAGCTCAGTCAACAAGGGAGAATCGTGTAAAATTATGTGGTGTCCACACGCTACTTTTAGCTTAAGCCCCTTTCACATTGGCGTATTCATAGAGCTGCTCATTGCGGCGTTGTGTTTTATTTAAACATGCCCGAAATGCGCGCATACTCAGCGTTTTTCAGTGTTCGTTCATAGTTGCAGCTGCGTGTGTTTGCTTTTTAATGTGTGCACACAGTCGCGTGTACCAGGCCGCTATTAAACCAGTTCAGTGCTATTTTCTGCCTCTGTGGAAGTGCGCTCTGTTCTCTACTGCAGGTGTGGTGCGGCTCAAAAACACAGTCATTTAACATTTTATATATATATTAAAAAAATGTTTTATATATATATATATATATATATATATATATATATATATATATATTATTTTTTTTTTTTTTTTGTCTTGGTGGATCACTTTCATTGTGTCCAGATGCTGCTGAGTCTGGCTGTGGTAAAAGCTGCCCTGAATGAAACGCTGTGACTCGTTAAACTTTTAAACCTCCGGTTGCTCCGATCAGGTCCGCTGATTTGATCAGGCTGATTGATCAGGTCGTCTGATGATCGCACCAACATGCAGCGAGTGCACGTTTATTTTAGAGTCACAGCTCTTTTCAGCTTTGATCAGACTGATCGATCAGGCATTTGATGAGCGCACTGACATGCAGCGAGTGCACAGGTTCGATCAGAAAGAGTGTGAGAGTGAGGGAGAGCGCACACACGCGAGAGAGAGAGTGAGCGACCGACCTGCTGTTTCTGTTGTGTTTCTGGATTTCTGAGTTGAGGTTCGATTCCCTTTTCTGAACACACAGGTGCTGTGGGCTGTGTGATCATGTTCTCCAGCTGACGCACTCAGTTTTTGGTTGTGTACAGGAGCACAGTGTTGCACAGACTTACATGCAGTAACGCTGTGCTGCGCAGACCTGCTTCAAACTGTGTCCAGTGCTCTACACTGAAGAAAATTAAACATGCTTCATTTCTTCCATCCTACGCGTGTAGCCCTCAACATACTGCTGCGCAGGGAGCAAAAACTCGACGTAGAGCTGCTCAACTCAGCGTAGACGATACGCTGCAATGAGCAGCTCTACGAATATGCCAATGTAAAAGGGGCTTTAAATAGAATGCCAGGAGCAACACACAGAGAGTAGCAGAGCAGAGCTGGTCCGAACAGATTCAGCGAGAGTTACCATAGCAACACTGCATGCCCATATATGGCACAAATAAAAAGTTAACATAGATCAACTGTTGTATTTTGTTACAAAATCTGAATGTGATGTGAAATATTAATGGGATTTTCTTCAACAATCATAGAATTTTGATCATACTAGTCTGAGAAGCAATACATATAATTGTTGCCCCCAAAAAATCTGAGATATTATAGAGCTTACACAGCTGCTTGGGCTGCATAAGACCAGAATTACGGAAAAGTGAACTATAAGCTGCACAGTACATTCACATGAAAGCAGAGGATTGTGTAAACAAATGGTTACTTTACTTTATGTATTACTTTACATACATTAAACACAAAATGAAAATGTTCTATCATGCTATAGATTTACAAATACAATGTTGATTGTAGGGCTGAAACGATTAGTCCAGTAACTTGAATAATTTGATTACAAAAAAATGTTAGCGGTAAATTCTGTGCCTTGAAGCTCTGTTTAACGTTGTAGTACATAGGCCAGGCCTGTGTGTGGTGCTGCAACATCCCCAGAAAAAAAACAGAAGAAGACTAGAGCATGCGCATAAGCTGTGTAAGAGCTAATCTCTAGCATCAAAAGCTACAGCTTTCCAAGGCAACACAAAAGAGTAAATTAAAGCCTTTTAAGAGAAAGAGGGTCCACACTTATTATCTGAAATAGACTGTGCATTTAAAGCAAAACTGACTCCAAATATGACTAAATGAAGTTCTTTTATTTGTTTTCAGAAATGTGCTCCGTTCTCAAAACGGTACATGAAAAGCAAACTGTACTCACCTTTGGCGACGTGGACGCACTGCTGGCTCGTCAGGGCTCGTAACATCAGATCTTCAAGTTCAGAGTCCCTTGTATGTCAGTGTCCCCCCCCCCCCAAAAAAAAAAAATTGCCAGTACTCACAAACATACTTAAACATCCCTTGTTCATGTACTGTTTATGTACTTCATGTACTGTTTTGAGAACGGAGCGCATTTCTGAAAATACATAATAGTACTTCATTTAGTCATTTGGAGTCAGTTTGGGTAAATCGTCGCACTCATCCCAGAGCCCAGTTTTTCACAGGCTGTGCTCACGTTCAGGTGCAGCCTCACTGACTGAGGATTACACCGACCGCCTGCGCTTACAGCCCAGTGTCAGGGGATGGCTGAGCTCCTGACACTGGGAAAGATCCAAAACTTGTAAAGACATGAAAAAATAAATAATTACACAGGAAAACAGAAAGGGATACACTAAATTTGACAATCTGTGTGGTGGCGCAGCAACAATGTGCCATTGCTTAGAGACAGCCCTTGACTATTGATGTTTAAAAACGCAGTACTTTTTATCAGATTACTTAATTAATTGCCAGAATAATTGATAGAATACTCGATTACTAAAAAATCGATAGCTGCAGCCCTAATTGATTGAATACATGCACATGATGTGATGATTAATGCTAGGCTGAGGCTTGTCAGCTCACCGTCAGAGGCTCTGAGCTTCCAAATACCTGGGACCACTGCCTTGAACCAGGAGGACCAGTAACAAAAGTGGTGCTGCTGGTCATGACCAGTCGGCTCAAAAAGTATTTCTCTAACCCTGTGTATGGAGAACTAGCCATATGCATTGCTCAGATGTGATTTTGGCCCATTCTTCCACACAAACAGTCTTCAGACTTGAAGGTTCTGTGGACTTCTTCTATGAACTCTGATCTTTAGTTCTTTCCATAGAGTTTATGTTGTATTCAAGTCAGGTGATTGGCTGGACCATTCACACAGCTTTATTTTTATTCTTTGAAACCAGTTGAGCGTTTTCTTGGCTGTGTTTGGGATCACTGTCTTCCTGAAATGTCCACCATGAAGTTTGCCAGTGCTGGATTCTGAAAAACAGCCCCACACCATGATCTTCCCACCTCCACACTTCACTGTTGGTATGTTGTTTTTGGGGCCATTTGACCTCCAAACATGGTGTGTATTAGGGCTGCCTCGACTAGTCACGACTACGTCGACTATTGGAACCGTCGACAACTAATTTGTTAGTCGACGAGTCGTTTATTTTAATTAAGTCTTTGTTTTTCTCTCAGTTCATAGTTTTAGGCAGCGAGCCGTCCTGCCGCCATTTGGACGTTCAAATTTTGGGAAAGACGACAGATTAAAACAGTGGCCGACTTGTTCAAAGCCGCCTAAAATGTGCAGTTTACCAATGGAGCTGTGTGTGTGTGTGTGTGTGTGTGTGTGTGTGTGTGTGTGTGTGTGTGTGTGTGTGTGTGTGTGTGTGCGTGTGCGCACACGCGGAGTCAACTGGCTGCAGACTGTGAGGGAGGAAGATTCCTGAACGGAGGCACAAGACGTTAGGTTCTGCTGAAAACCATCAGTGCAATTAAGACAGCGAGCGCGGAGCAGAGAGAGAGGATTTTAACCTGAGAGAACATGTTAAAACAAAAAACACACACAACAAAACCAAACCGTGGAGCTGCCTTTACTTCTCTTTCCACTTTCTCTACCCGCGCAGTTCTGATGGCACCGACCTGTTCACACCATGTGTGCGTCGTATACTGAATTTATGAGATCATGAGATGAAATAAATGATCACATATCCTTAAAACATCCTTAAAAATGAGAATATATAAATGAACTGAGCAAAAATTATGCATACACGGAGAAGCTTGTGCAGTGATGTTCAGAGGCACAGATCACAAAAAGCAGGTGAGAACTCTGAACTTTAACAGCTGTTATTTTCCAAAGGTATTTATTTGTTCAGTCTTAAGCTTAATGTAGTGTTTAAGCACAAAACATGACTGATGAGGAGAAAGAAAAATCACTTTTAAAAATGACTTCATCACACTAAAATGAACTGGAGTCAGAATAAAAATACAAGCTGCTGATTTTTGTTATTTTTCAAAGTGAGTTACCTCTTATTTTATTCTGATTTATTTATACAAAAAATATGGGGAGCCAAATCAGCCTGCATTGTTCTGCTCACTTTATATCAAAGTTTTCCTGCACGTCTGTGTATTTTTTCCTTCTTTATAAGAGTTTGGTGTTTGCATTTGCTCCACAAAGTTTTAAAACACAATAAAATGCTCACACTTTTCTTTATAGCCATTCTGTAATTTCAGAAATGCAACAGAAAGAACCACAAATCAGAAAAAGTTGGGCTTATATGTAAAATGAAGATAAAAATAAAAATGTTGCACTATTCCCAGTTTCTCCACTCAAAGAAGCCAAACATTCTTCCAGAGTTGTGTCTTGGTGGCTTCCCTCACTTGTCTCCTTCCAGCATGGACATTTAGTTTTTGAGAACTGCCTACCTGACAGATTTACTATAAAGTACCACACTGTTTGTATTTCTGAATGATTGAAGTAATTGAAGAAATAAGAAATAGTCACTGATTTGGAAATGTTCATGTTTTCATCCCCTGATGTTTCTCGGAAAATGCTGTAGGCCTTAATTTAGGAAATCATGTATGATCCGACTAGTCGACTAATCGCAAAAATAATCATTGACTAGTCGACTATCAAAATAGTCATTTGTGGCAGCCCTAGTGTGTATTATGGCACCCAAAGAGTTCAGTCTTGGTCTCATCTGATTCTCCCAGTATTTCACAGGCTTGTCTAAGTGTTTCACAGTAAACTTTAAATGAGCTTCAACATGCTTTTATGCAGCAGTGGAGTCTTGTATGGTGAGTGTATATACAGGCCATGGTGGCGGAGGCATGCATTGCTTATTGTTTTCTTTGAAACAATTGTACCTGCTAATTCCAGGTCTTTTTGAAGCGGTCCTTGAATCTTGGACAACTCTTCTGATAATTATTTTCTGTCCACTGTCAGAAATCTTGCAAAGAGCACCTGGTTGTGGCTGGTTGTGGTGAAGTGATGTTCTTTCCGCTTCCAGGTTAAGGCCCCAACAGTGTCACTGGAACATTCAGAAGTTTAGAAATCCTTCTGTAACCGTTTTGCATTAATAAGATTGTGAAGATCTTGAGAGAACTCTGCTTTTTCCCATCATGAGATGTTTATTGTGTGACACCTTGGTAATGAGACACCTTTTTATAGGGCATCAGTTGCGACTGAACCCTCACTCTCACTCACTCATCTTCATCCGCTTATCAGAGATCTGGTCACAGGGGCAACAGCTCTAGCAGGGGAACCCAGACTCCACTTTCCCAGGTCACATTGACCACCTCTGACTGGGGGATCCCGAGGCATTCCTAGGCCAGTGAGATGGTTCAGGGTGACGGAAACAGCTGATTTTAATTTTCACTGACAAGAGGCAGGACTGCTTTCTAATTACTGATAGATTGCAGCTGGTGTCTTGACTTCCCGTGTCTTTTTGCACCTTCCTTTCTTCAGGTGTCCTGACATTTACTTTGTCTTCTCTTTCTGTAACTGCAGACTGTATGAAACCAACATATTTCATGTTTTGTGAGGTCAGCTTTATTTTTATTTATTTTTGTTAATATATATCCATTCCTACATTTGAGGCCTGCAGTATTTTCCAAGAAAAAAAGGTTGGGACAGGACAGTTTATTTTTAATGGAAGAATTAGTTAATAATATTTACAGTCAGTTTTCTTGGGAAATGTCAGACGATGAATACATGAACTCACTGAATATTTCTTAGACTTTATTTACATCAGTCATTCAGAAATACAGTGTGGTACTTTATGGAAAATCTGTGTCAGGTAGGCAGTTCTCAAAAACTAAATGTCCATGCTGGAAGAAGACAAGTGAGGGAAGCCACCAAGACACAACTTTGGAAGAATGTTTGTCTTCTGTGGGTGTGAGTGGAGAAACTGGGAATATAACAACATTTTTATTTTATCTTCATTTTATATGCAGTCTGTACTTTTTTTTATTTGTGGTTGTTTCTGTTCCATTTCTGAAATTAAAGAACTGCTATAAGGAAAAGTGTTAACATTTTATTGTTTTTTCAAACTTTTTAGTAGAACAAACACAAAAACCAAACTCTTTTAAAGAAGGAAAAAACACACAAACGTGAAGGAAAAACAGAACAATGCAGACTGATTTGACTCGTGATTTTTGGAAATAATAAGCGGTGACTTACTTTGAAATAAATGAAACAGAACTGCAGCCTAATAATTTGGAAAAATAAAAATCAGCAACTTGTATTTTTATTCAGACTGGAGTTCATTTCCTGTATTTTTCTCCTCCTCACTCACATTTTTGTGCTTGAACATTAAACAACTACATTAATTCCTCTAAAATGCAGGGGTGGTGGCCAAGTGGTTAGTGCACTTGGTTTCAGTGCAGAAGGTTCTGGGTTCAAATCCCTGCCACATTGATTCATGTAATGTGGAGTTGCATGAGGAAGGGCATCCAGTGTAAAACCTGTGCCAATTCAACATGCAGATCCACCTTGCATTTGCTGTGGCGACCCCGAGTACAAACAAGGGAGCAGCCGAAGGGACTTGCATATTAATTCCTCTAAAATAAATATCTTTGTAAAATAAGTCCTCAGCTGCTTTATGTGATTTCTGCTTCTGAACATCACTGCAGAGTTTCTACACAAAAGGGTTTTTTTTTTTAAACATGCGTGTTTGTGATTTTTATTCTGCTCATTAATATATTCTCATTTTAAGGAATTTTGACCAATTTATTTCATCTAATAATTTCAGTATAACTGTCACCAACACGTGCACACGGTGTGAACAGGACGTACCGTCAGAACAGTCCAGAGATAAATAAAGGCAGAGACACAGTTTAGTTTGTGTTGTTTTTCACTCTGTACTCTGCGTGTCCCCTCCAGCCAGCCGACTCACTCACACACACACACACACACACACACACAGATGGCTGCAGCAATCGGACCCAGTCTTAATTTTTAGACGGCTTTAAGCTAAGCCGCCCGCTATTTTTTTGGCGTCTTTTTCGAAAATTGACCGCTCAAAAACGGCTCACTGCCTAAAACCTTGGTTCCTGTTTCTGTCTGCTCAAATGAGTTTTTAATCCCGTATCGTCCCAATCACGTGATAAATAGCAAAGTTGACTCCCATCCGGTGGGATTCCCAAAAAAATGTCAGCCTCTACTATGAACGCACACTACACACAGTGGTCTCGTGTACACATTGTTATGTTTTCCGATTGTCTGCTGCGTGGAGAGTGGCGGGAAAAACAGAAGACGCTTTCGCGCGAGGTGCAAGACAAGACGTGATGTAAATAAAAAACAAAAAGGCAGCGGCCAGGTATTTTGGTTCCGAGCGATGAAAATAAAGAATTTTAACGTTTAACCCCCCCCCCCCCAACAAAAAATGCCACTTGTCCGGTCGGACAACGATTAAAGCATATTGCTTGTCCGATCACATTTTACACTTGTCCCAGACAATCAGACAAGCGTTAATGTCGATGCCTGGGCCTTACCTCGTTATATTAATTCCGTGTAATTAGAAATATTAGTAATAACCTGTTCACAGGGAGTTTTCCTGCTCTTTATTAAGACCAGAGGCACTAAAGAGGTACTTTGAAGAACCAGATGCACGTGCCAGTGTGGTGCTACATTTCAGCGGTTTTATTCTGCATGCTTCGTCTTAAGTGACCATAATGCAGTCACAAAAGAGATGTAATTTATTTTTGTCTTTTTTGTTGTTTAAGTTTTTTATTTGACTCACTTGTAGCTGATACCTACCAACTGCACCTAATGTCCAACATTTTATATAAACATCGGAATATCACTGTCAGCTGTTCTTTTGCTATAATCCAGATCCAAAGAGCTCTGTGTGAGTCTCTCTATATTATAATAGCCAAGTGTCTATAGACTGCATGTATGTGTGCATGTGTATGGCTTAGATCACAGAGAAACTGGGGAGAGCTGACATTTGCCGTTTGGTATGCTTATGTATTTTTGGTCAAGGATGAACGCTGCAAAAACAGAAAGTTGATAGGACTAATATTTTTGACGAAATTAGTGGTATTAGTGTAACAGAGGCCAGCAGGTGTCGCTGTGCATATGTAGTTAGTAAACCTCACTCCCAACAGCTCAAAAGGATTCTCTGGTCACAAGGCCAAAGCCCTGGGTTTTAGCCTTCTGGTTAGAGAGTCCGACTCCCATGCCGAGGATCATGACTTTGCGTCCCAAGAGGAGCAAATGGGCAGAGTCATAACAACACAACGCAGATTGCAGCCGCTACATTAGCTAACAACAGTGAACAATGGACATTGTGCTGCAATGCACCATGGGAGTTCAGGGTTTTGGGGTTTTAAATGTAGTTATTGTGGTTCATGCTAGATTAACAGTGTTGTTAGTATTATTGATTTATTGTGTTTTTGTAGTTCAATTGGTTTAGTCAGTTTTGTTAAGTCTCATGATGCCATTACTATAAGTGAGTTAAGGTGCTCTGACACTTGCACGACTTTGATTCATGCACTTGCACACACTCTGCCATGCAGGAGCGTAAACTCATCTCAAACTTATTGTAAACCGTTGTAAATTGTGCATGGCTTTGTGCATGTGTGCAAAGAAAATTTTGAAATGTTCAAAATCAGTGAACATTGCACAAACAATTCAACACACTGAGTGCAAGTGGTTGCGCCAGCGCACCGCATCACAGTGCAGCTCATCGGAATGATTATAATGAGATGTTAAATCTATCATAAACGTACTTTTACAACTGCTCACAAGAAGGAATGAACATGCAACTGTTTTACCAAGATATTACAATATTACAAATAATGACCTTTTTAGATGGTTCCAAATGCATTCTCCACCTCTTTAAGCACACAAGAGAGAGCGAGGAAAACAAGTGGCAGCTGGAACAGTACTCTAGCTACCTCAGAGAGAAAATGCTACGAAATAATTATTTTATATACGCAGCGTTTAGTGCACAATGCGGGGCATCCAGTGGAACCAAAATGTGGCGTCCAGCTGGGAACACAGTGGGTGGGATCGTCATGATGAAGTGCATGGCTCAAAGTCGTGCAAGTTTCAGGGCACGTTTAGTCTCATGTTGTTGGTACCATGACTGACATATCATCCAGAAAGGGCCAAGAGGGTGCAGGTTTTTTTGCAACCACCCACTCCACCAGGTCATTTCACTGATTAACATTAAGTCACTTTTTTTTTCTAAGTCTGCTGTGGAGTGGTGCCTAAAAATCCTAAAGCCTGATTCATGCTTCTGCAACTCCATAACTCTGGCCGTGCAATGATGTCGACGTGCACTTGACCCTTTTAAAGTTCTCTGTCGTGTCTATGCAATTTTCCACAGGTAAAGTGGCTTTTTCTGGATCGGTTTGTCCCTCAGCGAGTTCCACTTCGTCATACAATCATCAGCCTCCAAACCAGTGTTACCAGTACGTGCAGTTTCCCTCCACTAATTGCGGGTCATTTGAGGGTCTTTTTCCGACTCCGTGTTATAAAGTCACGTGTAATCGGTGGGCAGCACACTGCAAAAACTATTAAAATATGACAGGGAAGGAATGAATGAAAATGTAAACGTGACAAATCACAGCCCTTGTGGTCTCTGTCGTTTAGCAGGTGCGCATCAGGTTACGGGGGAGGGTTGGCAGCCATGCAGAGGGCTCTCCTCTAAAGCAGTTCTCTTGGATGCTGGTTTACTGCTGCTGTGAACATGGACGTGGGACATCTCTATGGCACAGTTTTTCACAAGCTGCTTGGACATGCAGATGTATTCCTTACATTGAGAAAAAGTCAAAATACATTATTTTCAGGGGATAATGAACTTGCTTGCCTGGCTGAGCTCCCGTCTGAGATAAACTCCTGATCTGCAACTTAATTTTCTCTGTGGCATCACTGAGCGGGGAGCCATAAATGATTTAAGTGTTTTTATTTATTTTTTTTAGGAAAACGGATAATTCGACAATTTCCACTTGAGTTTTTGCGCCGTCAGCAGCTGATTGGTGTGTAATACTAATCTTAACACAAGTGACGCAATCGCCCCACAAATAGCTGCAGCACGAGTGCGCACTGCACTGCAAAGCGAGACAGTGAATGAAGTCAGACAGACACAGTGGAAAATGTGTTTAAAAAAAAAAAAGAGTAATAAAAGCAGCTCCCAGAGAGCGGCCCCACTCCTCTCCCTGCTGGAGCGCTCTCACCTGCAGGAGCCAGTGGCATGTCTCGCCGATGAAGAGGAATCCCATGGATCCTTTGCGCATAGGCAGGTTCCAGTTCTTAACCTGGGTCTCTGTCCATCTGAGCTGCCACCGCTGCTGGGAGCCGACGAGCAGCACAGCCATGGACACCAGGCTGGCGGCCAGAGTGGCCAAAGCTGTGACCAATTTGCAGGTGTCATACAGCATGATGATGGAGAGCCGGCAGGTCTCTCGGAGCTCTGCGCGATTTATTTTTCTCTCTCTGATAAAGAGGCACAGAAGTTTACTTGACTGCAGTAAATCCGTTCCGTCTGGATGTTTTAATGCGTCATTTACCATCTGCAGAAAACTCCTGTGGATGTTCTACCAGTCCGTAGTTGCCGGCATCCTCTTTTACACCGTGGTGTGCTGGGTGCAGCACATCCAAGAAAGACACGTCCAGAGTAGATAAACCGATCAGGTAGGCTGGCTTCATGGATGGCATGAAGCTGGACTCTCTGGTGACATGGCAGAGAAGAGAACAATGGACAAACTGCTGGACATTATGGACAATGCCAGTCACCCTCTACACTAGGAATGCACCGATCCACAATTTTTCACATCCGTTACCCATACTTTTCCAATCTGATGCTAGAGCTCCGTTTCCTTTAATATTATTATCATTAGTGTTGATTTTATATGAGGATTTTCTTAAAAAGAAGACCTGAAAGTTCAGCTATAATTTGCCAGAAGGTGTATCTAAGATGAAAGACTAGATTTGATGTTTTGGTGAAAGAATGAAATACTTCTATTTTTTTATAGAGTTTTATAGCCTTACTTTTATATACTTAAAGAGAAAAGACAGCACTCTCTCTCTCTCTCTCTCTCTCTCTCTCTCTCTCTCTCTCTCTCTCTCTCTCTCTCTCTCCTCTCTCTCTCTCTCTCTCTCTCTCCCCCCCTTCTTCGTCTTTCGGCTGTTCCCGTTAGGGGTCGCCACAGCAGATCAATCGTTTCCATCTCACCTTGTCCTCTGTATCTTCCTCTCTTCCTCTGTCACACCAACCACCTGCATGTCCTCCCTCAGCACATCATAAACCTTCTCTTTGGCCTCCCTCTTCTCCTCCTGCCTGGTGGCTCCATCCTTAGCATCCTTCTCCCTATATACCCTGGGTCCCTCCTCTGCACATGTGCAAACCATCTCAATCTCAAAGTCTCCAAACCGTCCCAACTGAGCTGTCCCTCTGATATGTTCATTCCTAATCTTGTCCATTCTCGTCACTCCCAAAGAGAATCTCAACATCTTCAGCTCTGCCATCTTCAGCTCTGCCTCCTGTCTTTTTGTTAGTGCCACCGTCTCTAAGCTGTACAACATAGTTGGTCTCACTACTGTCTTGTAAACTTTCCCCTTCACTCTTGCTGATATTCTTCGGTCACAAATCACTCCTGCCACCTTTCTCCACCCACTCCACCCTGCCTGCACTCTCTTCTTCACCTCTGTACCAAACTCTCCATTACTTTGGACAGTTGACCCCAAATATTTAAACTCATCTACTTTCACCACTTCTACTCCTTGTAACTACACTATTCCACTGGCCTCCCTCTCATTCACACACATGTACTCAGTCTTGCTTCTACTGACTTTCAGTCCCCTTCTCTCCAAAGCATATCTCCACTTCTCCAGACTAGACTCAACTTGCTCTCTACTCTCACTACAGATCACAATGTCATCTGCAAACATCATAGTCCATGGGGACTCCTGTCTGATCTCATCCGTCAACCTGTCCTTCACCACTGCAAACAAGAAAGGACTCAGAGCTGATCCTTGGTGTGATCCCACCTCCACCTTGAATGAGTCTGTCATTCTGACTGCGCATCTCACCGCTGTCACACTATTCTCTCTCCTTCTCAATTTTCAATTTCAATGGAGCTTTATTGATATGGGAGACATATGTTTACATTGTCAAATCAAGTGTTACAGATTAAAAATTAAGTCCTCTGCCTGTCTCTCTCTGTCCATGTCTCCCCCCCCTCTCTCTCTGTCTGTCTGTCTTTCTCTCTGTCTCTCTCTCCTTCTCAATTTCAGTGGAACTTTATTGATATGGGAACCATATTAATCATATCAACCATATCAATTTATTTAAAAGGAGGACATGCAGGTGGTTGGTGTGACAGAGGAAGATACATTGTCAAAGCAAGGGTTACAGTAAAAATTAAGTCCTCTCTCTCCTTCTGTCTGTCTGGCTCTGTCTCTCTCTCTCTCTCAGTTCATTTGCAATTGAAACATACGTGTACATTGTCAAAGTAAGTGTTGGAGCAAAAAGTCCTCTCCCTCCCTCTTGCTCTCTCCCTCTCCCTCTCTGGCTGTTTTCCTGCTAACAGCAAACATGGACCTTTCTGGGGACATGAAGTCTTTCAACTGTAAAATACATTTCTAAATGTATCGTCAGCGCGGCTCATGCAAGGGACTGTGGATTAATACTGAAGGATTCTGATGGAGTTTTTTCACATTCAGTGTACAGGAACAAACTCTGTTCAGCTCCACTCTTGTGCTCTGAGCTGCTGTTTCACAGCCTCAGGATGCTGAAGTGACTGATGTTTTTTTAAGCACACATTTCTAGTTATGTTTTGGAAAATCCATCCTCCGCGACACAGACAATTTGTAGCCAGTAAACCAGTAGCAAGTTATATTTCTGGTATTTATATTTGTGTATTTATATTTGTCTATTTATAAAGCAAGAAATGTTTGTGTGGGTGTGTGGCTCGCATATCTCTGACTGTTTGTCAGATCGAATTCAGCTTTCTGTTATGGCTTGCATGTGGCATAATGATGTGCATCCTTTATTATGAAAATTTTGGGATTAAATTTCAAAACCTTTATTTTGACATTGTAACATTAGTACTTCCAAGATGGCGCCCTCCGTGGCGTCTCTGTCTTGCAAGACCTACGTTTGTATCCGGATTTCTGTCAAAATGTGTTTCTGTATTCCGTTTACTTCATCATCTTAAACTGCTGACTTAAAAAAAAAAAGGCTTCATTTTGATACAAATCGTGTGACCCTGTGGATAAAATCAAGCTCACCCTTTCTTCTTCTATGGTGTTTAATAGCAGCCGGCATCCTTATTGTTGTATTGCTGCCACCTTCTGCCTCAGTCCGTTATAGCAGTACTAAATCCTCTCTGAGTCCAGTGTCTTTCAGGTATTTAAAAGTCATAACTTCCTCCTCTCACTTGACCTTATGACAAAAATACTTCCTCCAGAAACTTCTTTCAGGCCCTATAATTGATTTCCTTCATACTGGACTAGTATTTGCAGATTGCTTTTACTTTCACTTTTGATACTCTGTGTGCTTCTTACTATGTGTGCTGCTATACAATGCTGCTGGAACCTCAGTTTACCTGAGGGAGTCTTCCCAAGGGATTAATAAAGTTCTGTCTAATCAGAACTACTATTTCATCTCCTGATGACTCTTGTTTTCTTTGTCCAGCTTTCATTTATATTCCCAACGGAGGAGGTGAAGATGACACGCTTCTTTTCTATACTGTTGCATATAATTATCTCATCTGATACTGAATCCACCAGTGTTGTTATTAGGGCTGCCAGGAATATCTGTTTATCTGTTGATTAATCTATTGACTTTATTGACTAGTTGATTAATCTAAATGAGTAATTTTCCTACAAAAAAAATGAAAACTAATTGCAGTATAATCTTCAGTACTAAAATTAGCCCACTTCTGCAGACCTGGCAAGACTGCTCAACACCAGAATAATGGGGTTTGAAACATTAATGATTTTGTGCATTATTTTTAAACGGTTTTCAATCTTAATGGCCTTTCACATAATCAATTGAGCAACACAGGATTGATCAATTAATTATATTTGTCTCTACAGTTCATCTCTAAATATCCACATTTGACCAAAACAGTTAGCCGCATTTTGTAAAGTGCTAGATGGTAGCTATTGAGACCACTGATTTGATATTAATAAAATTGACAACACAGTGCCTACCGTTAGGAAGGCACTTGATTTAACCATATCAGAAGAATTAATCCCAAATCTGTGCTTGCTGCCTCTCGCTTTGTTTCATATGCGTGGTGCCAGCGGTACAAGAAGCGAGTCAGAGTTGCTTCTGCTTAACCACGCAGGTGCATTGAACCTTTTAAAATAAAGATGGGGCCAGTCTGATCCAGTATTGATATCAGCTTCTGATACCAAAGTAATTTACATATCGGAAGTTTCTGAAACAACCTGTGGAGTTTTCCGATGCAGGAGAGGAGCCATGTCTCCGAAGCCTCTCCTTTCAAGTGCTGTTTGATCTCTGCTCTGTTTGCTGGGGGGGGGGGGGGGGGGGGGGGGGGGGGAGTTTCTGAACTGATAACTCTTTTTGAGAGAGTTTTCTTCCGCAGTTGAGGAGTAGGTTTCTTTCGACGGTGGGTGGCAAATGTCTGCCCAGCTCTCAGGTTCAAATTGGCTGTGCTGCTGAGCATGGATTTTCTGAAAAATGAACTGAAATATTGCTGAAAATGTACCAATTTGATTGTATTTCAAGCTTATAGAGTCATAGTTTTGCTTTATTTTACAATTCCAAACAAGTTAAAGAAATAAGAAATGTATTTTGCATTTTCTTCGTATCAAATCAGCCGCAACAGCAGAGATCACCAGTCAGTGGCTTCAGTGTTCTGTGAGGCTGTGAAACAGTGTGAAACAGCAGCTCAGAGCGCAGCAGATCACAGCTGAACACAGCATCTCTATCTGCTGAAAGGGAAAACAGCTCCATCAAAATCCTTCAGTAATAATCCAGAGCTGCTCCTGTGTGCATAGCTGATGATACATTCAGAAATGTATGGTTTATTTTACAGTTCAAAGGCTTCGTGTTTCCAGAAAGTGCCAACAATGAGATTGTGTGTGTGTGTGTTGGGAGGGGGGGCGGCTTCACTCATTTTCGCATGAAAGGTAGTTTTCATTGGAACTGTTTAGAAACTGTTTACAAATGATCATAAACGACCATCTTCACCACACAGTCTCATTGAAACAAGTACATGTGGAAAAACTGATTCAGAAATTTTTTCATCCAGGTTTCATCTTTAAAAGAGGTTTGACAATCAGATCAGTCCAGCAACAGCTCTTGTTGAAAAAACAAGACAGACAACTTTAAATAAAAAAAAGTAATGTAATCCCACTCAAAAATGTTAAAAAAAACTCTGTCTCCTCCACTGGATTAAAGGTACTGTGTATCATTTTTGAAGACAAGCGTATTTGCTTTGTCCATCAAATATTGATGTGTTTCTAACCTTTTCAGTGTTATGACCTTTTGAATGTTGGTTATTTTATTAACTTAGACTTTAACAGAAACATGCAGAAAAAGAACTTTGATTTTACAAACATTACAATGTAAATGTCATTTTTTTTTTGTCTGTTATTCTTGCTTTCAGTGCATCTAAAACCACAAAAAATTAGTTAAAATTTTACAGCAACATTTTAGAGGCTTAAAACCCTATAGCTTCAGGAGGCTCTGTCCCCTCGACCCCCGCCAGGGCATTGCCTCTGAACTCCACCAGGACTATAGCCTGAACTTTCAGGTCTTCTTTTTAAGAAAATCCTCCTCTATATCACTTCATCATGAGTCGTGAGTATAACTGAGTGTAACTGGGGATACAGAATTTCCTCATATAAAGTCAACAATAATGAGAATAATATTAATACAAACAGAGCTCTGGTATCGGCAGATATCCACATTCAGGTATCAGGATTGGATCGAAGTGAAAAAATGTGGATCGGTGCATCACTATTTTAAAAGCATGTTAATGCTCTACGAAACTTAAATATGCAACAAGTCTATTTAATTGATGCAGATCATCAGCAGTATTGCTGCGTTTATGAGCTCAGTACTGACTTCATCACTCCATCAGTCAGTGCTGTCATGGTGCAAGTTTAAAAAAATCTACTTCACTCTCCTTTCCTTCAAATATGCATCAATCTGTTCCTGCTGCATGGTGTGTGACATACCTTTCTTTCCAAGTAAACAGGTAGCACTTCCCACAAACTGTTTTTTTTTTTTTTTCCTCTTCTCATAATGTCCATATTCCTCCGGCTCACAGAGACTGAGACTATACAGGGGCCTAGCCAGAAGGGCATTTGGTGGACTCCTGAACCCCATCTGGACTGTGTGAGACAGAGGGGTGGTTTCTGACAGCTCCATCTTCACCTCACTCTTTGAAAGACTTTACTTCTGGTGCATCCCCACCCTTACTTTAAGTCTCTGCTTAATTCACACAGTGTCGACACTGTCTGGGTTTCATCATTTCTTCATAAGTGGCCATGTTGCTCTCTACAGACATTTTGTGGCTTTCCTTCCTCGTTTTCACAGCAGCATTAGTTTGTGTGCTGTGAATAACTGTCATCCTGACTGTAAAAAAGAAACCTCTTCCTCTTCTTGTTACTGCTCAGGCAGACTCTTGTTGTCTCGTGGTCGTTCTGTTGTGCGACCGTGCTGATGAAGGCTGTGCTCCCAGTGGTGTGCACCTACACAGGCTTTTGTCTTGGTGATGTGTGTAATATTCTGAGCTGACTTGGCCTTGTCTGTTTTCAGGTCAAGTATGGCAATGACGGGCCAGAGCTCCTGCTCCTCCATGAGTAACCACACCAAGGAGCGGGTCACCATGGCCAAAGTGACCCTGGAGAACTTCTACAGTAACCTCATCGCCCAGCATGAGGAGAGAGAGATGAGGTACAGGCCAATTCCAAATGGTTTTAACTTTAATTTGTAAATGGAGTCTCCAGATGTGACACACGCCATGTACAAATAAATGGTAAATGGACTGCATTTATATAGCGCTTTTCCATCTGCATCAGACGCTCAAAGCACTTTACAATTATGCCTCACATTCACCCCGATGTGAGGGTGCTGCCATACAAGGCGCTCACCACACACCGGGAGCAATAGGGGATTAAAGGCCTTGCCCAAGGGTCCTTAGTGATTTTCCAGTCATGCGGGGATTTGAACCCATGATCTTCTGGTCTCAAGCCCAAAACCTTAACCACTAGACCATCACCTCCTTTGCGGGTCCCACATCCGTACCCCCGGAGGCAGTGAGCGAAGGGAGAGCACGCGCATTGTGTTCTGTGTGTGTCTGTTTATAATCTTCTCGCCCAGAAGAAAAAAGGGAGTGTTTCCAGAGGAGAGGAAAGTGAGAAAATGTTAATGCCTGTTTGAGAAAAGTGTATAAAGTGTGTAGTTAGGGGTTTTACACAAAGCAGGATTTGCACGAATGCCAGACCAAATCAAGCACCGGTGGAAGACGTGCGTCGCTGTTTAGACGGGGGTATTCCAAATGATACCAGTGACCATGTATTCAGGAGTAACTCTGTCTGCTTAAACATTTAAACGGGTTATTCCTAATGATTCAGAAACCGGAATATTGACCTTAACCCGAATATTAACGGCATGTAAACGTAGTGACTGACACTAAGTGACAGATGTTACACTGGGGTGGTCCTCTACAGTATGCCAAAAATAAAAATGTGACTTTCTGAAGGTGCTTCCTGACAAAATTGCTCATCTTGAAGAGAAAATGACTTCTAACCACTGTCACTCACGTGGTGGAAATTGCAGTGATTGAGCCTATTAGCGCAAAGCAGCAGTAGCAATGTACCTGTTCACAAATGAAATACCGATTGAAACAACAATCTTTTCTCCTTTAACTGACCATACAGGAGAGATTAAAAAAAAGTATTACATATCACTGTCCACCTATTTGTTGAAAACAAACAGTCCTGGGGAGTGGTGTTTGGTTCCTATTTTCAGTTCCACGCCCAAACATTTGGTGGCAGTAATGCGCTGTGTTGGTTTGCAAGCCACCAATAATCTCCAAAGAAGCAAAGGTTATTTTGTTTTGGAAGTTTATTTTGTCATTTTTTTGGGGACTGCGTGATGGTTCTCCTAATGGTTTACTTTGTTGTGGACATTAAAAGTTATGAGCTGCATATTTCTTCCAGTAATGATACATTAAGTGGAGTTAATGGGTAACGTGTCCAGCTGCTAGAAAATGCTAAAACCATTAGCATTCAGACGAGAGTTTAAAGGTGCACTGACATGAGCATGCCTTTGATTCACGCAATAGCACAACCTGTGCTATGTGGCGCGATCTAATCTCCAACACTATGTGCAGCTCGTCAAGTGGAGTAAATAAGTGAACAGAGCGAGTGGTGACATCAGCAGGTCGCATCAGAGCACAGCTCATAACAAGAAGTTAAATCTTTTCTAAACATAAAAATAAATACTTTAACAGCTGCACACAAAAGGAAAGAACAAGCAACTGTTTTATCAAGCCATGACGATGTAAACATGACAAATAATTACATTTTTAGACGGCTCAAAATGCGTTCTGTAGGTAGTTAGGCGTGCATGCGAACAGCTCTGGCTGCAGCCTCCTTTGTGATTCAGGATGTGATTAGAGCTGTTTTCACCGACCAGTTTGCAGAAAAAATGATTAATCCACCTCGAAAGAATTATTTTATATACACAGCGTCCAGCACAGAGCATGTGGCAGCCAGTGGAACAAAGAACGGCATCCAGCTGTGAACACAGTGGGTGGGATCGACACGACACTGTTCGTGCTATTGCTTGAGTCACAGGCATGCTCGTGTCAGTGCACCTCAACTCTTACTCTGTGAGTCAAAACCACAAGATTAATGAGTTTGAGCAATGGACAAAAATTTGTCTGAGGTGAGTAATTGAAAATGATACGTGATGTTGATGCTCTGTTGAATTTTATCAGCTAACATTAGCCTTTAGGCTGCATGAAGTTAAATCAATCACTGTAGAGCTGAGTGAGAGTTTTATATTTGTACATTGTTCGACCTATTTTTATTTTTACCAAATAAAGCTACACAGTTTTTTAATTGTTACTGCCATAACTGCAAGAAAAGTATCTATTTTAAATAACTTAGATTTTTTTTTTTTTTTTAACTATAAGCACAATGCAACTTGTATGAAAAGACTGGGGTGGAAAACTTGACCTGACCCAACATAAAATAAATTTCAAAAAAAAAAAAAAAAAAAATTAAAATACCGTATTTTCCGGACTATAAATCGCACCGGAGTATAAGTTGCACCAGCCATTTTATCCATTATAAAGAAAATAAACCATAAATAAGTCGCACCGGAGTATAAGTCGCACCAGCCACTTTATCCATTATAAAGAAAAATAAACCATAAATAAGGTCCACTGGACTATAAGTCCCATGGACATACAGGTATGTTAACATGAAAAGTTCAGATGATAATATTGTGACGGCTACCGTTTTCGGATGCATATTTCACCAGTCGCAACTTGTAATCTGCAGAGTATGATTTTCTTTTTGGTGGCATTTTTTCGGGCCTTCTCCGTTGTCTTGTTATGTTATCAGTAACGTTAAAATTTTTATTTTTCTATGGTAGTCAGAAGTCACAGGAACAGTCACACAAGCCTCGAGTGCCCTCTCGTGAGCTGCATTTTACCTACGGATATGTTTGTATTTTGCGGACCACATTGCGAGCCGAACCATGCAGCACCTACCTGCGCAGCTCACCACCCAGCGGTGTCGATCCAGCTCCTTCCAAGTGGAGACGCTAATCCTCCGCCGTCGCTCAGTGCTCCCATGCAGCTCTCAGCGTCAACTCTGCTCACACTGATATCCAAGGGTTGAAGCTGTCTTGTTAGCCGTCCCGGAATAAACACCATGTTCGTCTGCTTCAAAAGCTTTTCACAATCATCGACGCCAGCTCCTTCCAAGTGCACACACTAATCCTCCGCCGTCGCTCACCCGGTGCTCCCACGCAGCTCTCAGCGTCAACTTAAACACTCTGCTCACATTGATATCCAAGGGTTGAAGCTGTTCTGTTCGCCATGCCGGAATAACAGCAAGCACCGTGTTCGTCAGCTTCACACGCTGTGGGTGAGGTGAGGAATACGCATCCAAAGTTCTGTTCTCTGATTGGTTATCGCGACCAGCGTGAACTATAGGATGGCCGTCATACTACAGTGCCCATGATGCATTGCATTTCCTTTTCCGGTGGCCATTTTAAAACATAGATCGACTCTGTCACGTAAAATTGTTTTGTTACAGTAAATTAATTGAGATCCTACCGGTATATTTTTCATTTATAAGTCGCACCGGAGTATAGGTCGCACCCCCGGCCAAAACATGTAAAAAAGTGCGACTTATAGTCCGGAAAATACGGTATATAAAAAAAAACATAAAAAAATTTTGCCAAAAAAAAATATATTTTTTTTTTCTCTCCATGGCCCACCTTCATCACTGATCCAGTCCATAACTCAGAATGTCACTCGCATGTCACATAAAACAGGCAGCAATGGTTAATATTTTTCAAATCTCATGAAATTTCACCCAGTTCATTTTTACCCCTAAAGGAACCAAAAAATGATGAAGCGCCTTGAAAAAGTTGAATTTGTTTTTCGGAACCACCCTAATGTTACACGTTTGTGTGTATGTATGTGTGTAAGAGTAACACAGAAAACCCTGGAATTCATTAAATCAGAAGGGAGCAAATTCGCACCACATTTTCTGAAGACAAATCAGGGAATGGATACATGAACATTTCCAAGCCACTGAATATGTCTTGGACTTCATTTACATCAGTGCTTCAGAAATGGAAACATTGGTATGGTACATCTGTCTGAAGTGGACACTTCCAGGGGTGGTTCCAGAATTTTATAAAGGGGGTTTGGATATGCAAATGAGTAAGGCATGACTAGGGGTTGGTCTGGGGGCATTGGCTCCCAACATATTTTTGAATTTTTAGGTGCCATTTCCTGCATTTTGGCACATACCTTTTCACAAATTACACCACAGAGAAAATAAACATTATACCATTTTTTTTTTATTAATTTGAGCTTGTATTGTACAATCTTGAACGTGATGCTGTGATGTTATGATGACAAGTAACCGAGAATATTTAAAATGTCTGTGGCTAAAAACGTGAACACTTTTGCTGAATCATGGTCTGGGAAAAAAAATTATTATACATCTGACTGAAATCCTTCGTTCTGATTGGCTGATTCGCATGTAATAATTGCAATACTTTTCACAATAAATCATCCAAAATTAACAATAGCCACATTATCAACTGATTCTGCACCATTTCGGGCAACATTATGAGTGATTGCGGACCGATTTTGTCATAACGGGGCACCAATGTTTCGCGCATGTGCAGGGGTGATGCGTCGCAGACAACATCATGGCGGAAAGCAAAAGGTTTGCGTCCATGGATACTGATGGTATAAATGCTCTTCTATCCAAGAAAGACAGTGAGAGTACCGCGAAAAGTATCAAGAAACGTCCCGCACTGTTCAAGGAGTTTTTAGCAAAGGACGACGGGAAAGATTTGCATGGTGTTTCACCCGACGAGTTTGAGAAGCTTCCCACTGCTGCGCTCCAAGTCTGTCCAGAGGCTGAAACAGAGTACCATGAACTCACTACGTACGGTACGGGATATCCAGGTATCCTAAGGATAAGGGTATTGGCATTCTGGGTAATCCTGAGTTTGAATGGGAAATGACTTAGCAAATTTTTCACACAGTTGTAAAGATAAATTTATTACCTACACAGATGTATAATAAAACAAATGGTGACTGGTTTATCGGGCAGCATAATGGTGTCACCCCTTGGGGATCATTGTTGCCCGCAGCCTTCGGCATTGGGCAACAGTGATCCCTCAATATGTACCTGAGTCACTTGTTGCTGAACAGAGGATTGAGAAACAGCATTCGGCAGGGATTTTTTTTTTTTTTTTTGGTCCAGGAAAGAGGAGGGGGCATGTGGGTGCCCCACCCCCCCGAATCTGTCCCTGACTTCTCAAAAACTCATCACTTTGGCTCCAGATTTTTGTGGCCTGTCTGTGGATAGATATATGGACTTTTGCAAATCACTAAATATATCTTGGACTTCACCCATGTCAATCATTAAGAATTTGAAATGGCACAGTAAGGTATCGTCTGCTAAATCTGTGTAGAGGAGACACTTCTCAGAAATGAAGGAGAGTAGTGAGGGAAGCCACTAAGACATAAATGAGAACTACAAAAGGGTTATAGGTTTCTACTGTTGTAACAGGAGTTATAGAGCTTCATAGTGGAGTGGAAAAAAAGGACTTTCTTAAAAAAAAAATGAACTACTGTTTGCCAGAAACCCCTTGAGCTGTACTCTACCCCCACCGCTGACAGTAGCAGTGTGTTTCAGGCTTAATACATGAAAGTATTCTGGATCTGTCATGCTTCAGATGGATGTTGTGAGTGGGTCCGGTACCACTCTGGTAAGTGGAGCAAGACAGTCATTCCAAGCCCCCCGCCCACCAACCAAAAGCCATTCCACCCTTGCTTCCACTCTGTTCTCATGCCCTGCGGGCACAATCTCATTAGCATTGGCATGTCATACCGAGGTGGATAAGACAAGAAAATGAGGATTGCCCCATGGATACACAGATTAGATCAGGTCTCTTGCTATGTATAATGTGGACAGTCAGCCAGTGACATCAAATTTGAAATGGATATGTAATAACTGGCAGTCTGAACAAAGCCATTGTGTCACTAATTTTGCTCCTAAAGAGTCTGTTTGATTTTTAATATGCACATTCATTGCAGGCAGCAGAAGCTGGAAAAAGTGATGGATCAAGAAGGCTTGGCTGATGAAGAGGTGAGTGTCACACTTCTGCAGTGTCCTAATGTGTTGTGGCAAAATTTGAGCAGCGCTGGACTTTGACAACCTACTGTTATGGTTGTGGACAGCCTGAAATCAGGTGAGGCACAACATACAGTGCAGTGAAAAAGTTGATGCTCTCTTCAGCTTTTACATATTTTAATTTATGACATTAAATAAAAAAGAACTCGGGGTAATTTATGTTAAAAATTCTTAAGGCCTTTAAACTTACAGTGAGAACAAATATCTTACACCATGATATACTATATCAACAACAAAACACTGCCATGCAGAAGTATGTACCCCTCATTAGTGTAACAACTAAAGTGTCACTTTTGCATTCAGTTTTCTTGAGATGACTTTGGGGATGGATACTTTTATCCTTCATTCATTCATTCATTTTGTGAACCTGTCTGGAGTAGGCATTTCTCAAACACTGAGTGATTGTGCAAGAAAGAGACTAGTGAGGGTAGCCACCAAGCAACGCATGACAAGTCTGTAGGAGTTAAAGGCTTCTCTGGCTGTGATTAGAGAAACTCTGCATAATGCAACTTGTGTCTCTTTATGGTAGTCATATCTATGGCCAACTCAGTTTCTTAAAAAGAAGACCTGAAAGATCAACTACAATTTGCCAGAAGGTACATCTGAGATACAAGCCTAGATTTGATGTTTTGGTGAAAGAAAATCCTCCTCTATACCCACTTCATCGTGAAGCTGTATAACTTGGGATACAAAATGCAAAGCGTGCACTATGCACAATTTCCCCAATAACAGCCTATAACTTCTTCTGGATGTCTTAGTGGCTTTCCTCACTCTTGTCCTTCTTGCACAGTTACTCAGTTTTTGAGAACTGTCTACTCCACACAAAGCTTCGTGCAGCATTCAGGACATTCGTGTGGCCAGAGGACATGTGGTTAATGCGCTTGGTTTCAGTTCAGAAGGTTCCGGGTTCAAATCCCACCCCTGCCACATTTCTCCATGTAATGTGGAGTTGCGTCAGGAAGGGCATCCGGCGTAAAACTTGTGCCAATTCAACATGCAGATCCACCTTGGATTTGCTGTGGCGACCCCAAGTGCAAACAAGGGAGCAGGCGAAGGGACTTACTTTTATTCTCAGATATTATACCAAAGGGGCCCATTACTTATGCAACCCATCATTTTATATTTTTATTTAATTTTTATCAACTTGTAGAGATTTGCTTTGAGTTTGAGTTTAAGGAAGATAATTTTAGAAATTTTTATATTGAGAAGCCTGATTTATTTTTTTTTTGTATTTGAAATGGCATAAACAAATTACAGTTTGTGAAATACCAGGGGGCCGAATACAACCCCAGTTCCAATTAAGTTGGGATGTTGTGTGAAATGTAAATAAAAACAGAATACAGTGATTTGTAAATCCTCTTCCACAAATTTTCTATTGAAGACAGCACAAAGACAAGATTTTTTTTTAAACACTTTTTATTTAACCAATTTTTCAAGAACAGTACTAAAACATAATCAGAACACAGGAAATAACGGAAATAAAAAGAAAAAACAAAACAGGAGGAGAGTTTCAGGGACAAGTCCTCTAAGTCCATTATGGCTGGAATTTAATCTTGAATGCAGTCCATTTCTGCCTTTTTTTTTTTCTTTTTTCTTTTTTTTGAAGTCCTCTTCTCTGATTCTCTGATTCTCAAACGAAAGGTTAATATTTCCATAGTATATATTTCCTCGACAATATCCAGCCATTGTTTTGTCATTGGAGGGTCGCTTGTCAGCCAGTTCCTTGTCAGGGCCTTTTTAGTCGCAATTGACAACATTTTGAAAAGGTATGTGTCTTTCTTTTTAATTATTTCACCAGGTATAAGTCCCAGATACAGTGGGGTAAAAAAGTATTTAGTCAGACCCTGATTGTACAAGTTCTCCTACTTAGAAAGATGAGACAGGTCTGTCATTTTCATCATAGGGACACTTCAACTATGAGAGACAAAATGCAAAAAAAAAAAAAAAAAAAAATCCAGGAAATCACATTGTAGGATTTTTAAAGAATTTCTTTGTAAATTATGGTGGAAAATAAGTATTTGGTCAACCACAAACAAGCAAGATTTCTGGCTCTCACAGACCTGTAACATATTCATTAAGAAGCTCTTCTGTCCTCCACCTGTTACCTGTATTAATGGCATCTGTTGGAACTCATTATCTGTATAAAAGACACCTGTCCACAGCCTCAAACAGTCAGACTCTAAACTCAACCATGGCCAAGACCAAAGAGCTGTTAAAGGACAACAGGAAGAAAATTGTAGATGTGCACCAGGCTGGGAAGAGTGAATCTACAATAGTCAAGCACGTTGGTGTGAATAAATCAACTGTGGGAGCAATTGTAAGAAAATGGAGGACGTACAAGACCATTGATAATCTCCCTCGATGTGGGGCTCCACTGTGATCCTGTGGGGTCAAAATGATCATGATAATGGTGAACAAAAATCCCAGAACTACACAGAAGGACCTGATGAATAACCTGCAGAAAGCTGGGACCAAAGTAACAAAGGCTACACACTACGCAGAGAGGGACTCAAATCCTGCAGTGCCAGACGTGTCCCCCTGCTTAAGCCAGTACATGTTCAGGCCTGTCTGAAGTTTGCCAGAGAGCATATTGATGACCCAGAAGAGGTTTGGGAGAATATCATGTGGTCAGATGAAACCAAAATAGAACATTTTGGTAAAAACTCAACTCGTTGTGTTTGGAGGAAGAAGAATGCTGAGTTGCATTCCAAGAACACCATATCTACTGTGAAGCATGGGGGTGGAAACATCATGCTTTGGGGCTGTTTTTCTGCAAAGGGGACAGGACGACTGATCTGTGTTAAGGGAAGAATCAACAGAGCCATGTATCGTGAGATTTTAAGACAAAACCTCCTTCCATCAGTGAGAGCATTGAAGATGCAACGTGGCTGGGTCTTCCAGCATGACAATGATCCCAAACACACTGCTCAGGCAACAAAGGAGTGGCCCCGTAAAAAGCATTTCAAAGTCCTGGAGTGGCCGAGCCAGTCTCCAGACCTCAACCCCATAGAAAATTTGTTGAGGGAGTTGAAAGTCCATGTTGCCCAGTGACAGCCCCAAAACATCACTGCTGTAGAGAAGATCTGCATGGAGGAATGGGCCAAACCTGGTGAAGACTTACAGGAAACGTTTGACCTCTGTCATTGCCAACAAAGATTATGTTACAAAGTATTGAGTTGAACTTTTGTTATTGACCAAATACTTATTTTCCACCATAATTTACAACTAAATTCATAAAAAAAAAAATCCTACAATGTGATTTCCTGGATGTTTTTTTTTTTTTTTTTTTCTCATTTTGTCTCTCATAGTTGAAGTGTACCTATGATGAAAATTGCAGACCTCTCTCATCTTTCTAAGGAGAACTTGCACTATCAGGGACTGACTAAATACTTTTTTACCCCACTGTACACAGGCCATGGATCCCTAGGTATTTTAGAATTTAAAATTTCCTCCTTCAGTTGAATTACATTGTTCCACAATGTTTGTATTTTTTCACATGACCAAAAGATATGGTAGTGATTGGCGTTTTCATGCCCACATCCTCTCCAACATTTCTGCTGTTGCTGTAATTGTTTGGTCTTTATATGTGGGGTAAGAAAAAAAAAAAACGTGGAGATTTTTTCATCTGAATTCTCGCCATCTTCTCGAGCTAGTTGTGGATTGTTGTGCGTTACACATGGAAAGCCAATCACTCTCAGACAATGATACACTGAGTTCACGTTCCCATTTTGATTTTACATACAAGGAGTTCATCCCATTGCCCTTTTTAAGACAGTTATACAGTTTCGATACAGTCTTAATGGGAGTTCTTTTATATACATCTACCGAAAATAAAATTGTGTCATTAATCTCCACTAATAAGTGCTTCTGTACTTCTTTTTCATAAAAGTGTCATGGCTGTAGGTACCGGAACAAATCTCTGTTTTCAAGTTTAAACTCTTGTTTGAGTTGATCATCTTCTTCTTCTTTGTCTTTCGGCTGTTCCCGTTAGGGGTCGCCACAGCAGATCAGTCCTTTCCATCTCACCCTGTCCTCTGTATCTTCCTCTGTCACACCAACCACCTGCATGTCCTCTCTCAGCACATCCATGAACCTCCTCTTTGGTCTCCCTCTTCTCCTCCTGCCTGGTGGCTCCATCCTCACCATCCTTCTCCCTATATACCCTGGGTCCCTCCTCTGCACATGTCCAAACCATCTCAATCTCGCCTCTCTGACTTTGTCTCCAAACCGTCCCACCTGAGCTGTCCCTCTGATATGTTCATTCCTAATCTTGTCCATTCTTGTCACTCCCAAAGAGAATCTCAACATCTTCAGCTCTGCCACCTCCAGCTCTGCCTCCTGTCTTTTTGTTAGTGCCACTGTCTCTAAACCATACAACATAGCTGGTCTCACTACTGTTTTGTAAACTTTCCCCTTCACTCTTGCTGATATTCTTTGGTCACAAATCACTCCTGCCACCTTTCTCCACCCACTCCACCCTGCCTGCACTCTCTTCTTCACTCTCCATTACTTTGAACAGTTGACCCCAAATATTTAAACTCATCTACTTTCACCACTTCTACTCCTTGTAACTGCACTATTCCACTGGGCTCCCTCTCATTTACACACATGTACTCAGTCTTGCTTCTACTGACTTTCATTCCCCTTCTCTCCAAAGCATATCTCCACTTCTCCAGACTAGACTCAACTTGCTCTCTACTCTCACTACAGATTACAATGTCATCTGCAAACATCATAGTCCATGGGGACTCCTGTCTGATCTCATCTGTCAACCTGTCCATCACCACTGCAAACAAGAAAGGACTCAGAGCTGATCCTTGGTGTAATCCCACCTCCACCTTGAATGAGTCTGTCATTCCGACTGCGCATCTCACCGCTGTCACACTATTCTTGTACATGTCCTGTACTACCCTAACATACTTCTCTGCCACTCCAGACTTCCTCATACAATGCCACAATGCTTCTCTTGGCACCCTATCATAAGCTTTTTCTAAGTCCACAAACACACAATGTAACTCTTTCTGTCCTTCTCTGTACTTTTCCAACAGTTTTCTCAGAGCAAACATTGCATCTGTAGTGCTCTTTCTCGGCATGAAACCATATCGCTGCTCACAGATCTTCACCTGTTTGTTTTCTAAGCCAGCTTCTACTACTCTTTCCCATAACTTCATTCTGTGGCTGATCAGCTTTATGCCTCTGTAGTTACTGCAGCTCTGCACATCACCCTTGTTCTTGAAAATAGGAACCAGCACACTTCGTCTCCACTCCTCAGGCATCCTCTCACTTTCCAAGATTTTATTAAACAATCTAGTTAGAAACTCTACTGCCATCTCTCCTAGACATTTCCATGCCTCCATTGGAATGTCATCTGGACCAACTGCCTTTCCACTCTTCATCCTCTTCATAGCAGCCCTCACTTCTTCCTTGCTAATCTCTTTTACTTCCTGATTTACTCTCACCACATCATCCAGCCTTTTCTCTTGCTCATTTTCTTTATTCATCAACTCTTCGAAATATTCCCTCCACCTTCTCAGCACACACTCCTCACTTGTCAGCACATTACCATGTGCATCTTTTACCACCCTAATCTGCTGCACATCCTTTCCAGCTCTGTCCCTTTGTCTGGCCAATCGGTACAAGTCCTTTTCTCCTTCCTTACTATTCAAAGGTCTTAAAAGTTTTCCCTTCAGCAAGTGTGCATATTGCTGTTATTCCCCTCCCTGACCATTCGGTGAATGTATCATCGAACTTATTTGGGCCAAAATTCGGAGTCAGAGAGGGCCATATTAATAATTTACTATCTCCTTCCATTTTGTTTTTAACAATCTCGAACAAGGTTTCTCCTAAAATAACTCCTTCATGGTCTGTAAATTCTTTCCCTGATAATTTTGCAGGAGGTGGCACCTTACCTAGGCTGAACTCTATATGTTTCCACTTTGCATAATATGTAGGTGAACACTAGTATACCATATATCGCAGCTGAGCCACACAATAATATTGTTTAAGATCGGGCAGGGCAAGACCCCAACACCCCCCCCATTCTTTGTCGAATTGGAGAGTTTTGAATTTTATGCTAGGTTTAGCATTTGCCCAGATAAACCTACATATTAACTTGTTCCATGCAGAGAATTGAGATTCTGGGATCCTAATAGGGAGTGAGAGGAAGACGTATAATAGTATGGGCTGTATATTCATTTTTATTGCCTCTATCCTTGAGGTAAAATCTAAAATTAATGTAGACCAATGTGTTATGTCTTTTTAAATTTTATTGTTGATTTGATTGTTGTACAATAGTTAGATTCATACAGACTATTTAAATCCTGTGTTATTATCACTCCCAAATATTTTATTGATTTTGCATCCCGCTTTATTTGATAATTACTCCTGATTTTGTGATTTGGTGTGTAATTTAGGCAAAGTATCTGTGTTTTTTGATATTCAATTTATACCCTGACGTCTTACCAAAATTTTCCAATATGTTCAAAAGTTTGGGGATTGTTACATGAGGATTTTTTTTTTTAAGTCAGCAATAATATCATCAGCAAACAGCCCTACTTTATGCTCCTGTGTTGCGATATTGATCCCTTCCAATTCATTTTTATCTTATGTCCTGGGCTAACGGCTCAATAAACAAAGCGAAAAGGGAAGGGCTGAGGCAGCATCCCTATCTTGTACCTCTATTGAGGTTAAAGATACTGGTTAGAGAGCCATTAATCTGGGCATCTCAACCCCCATCTGCCAGTGGGTCAAGGATTTCCTCACGAACCGCCCACAGTCCGTGAAACTTGGCCCCCACCTTTCCTCCACTATCACACTCGGCACCAGTTCCCCTCAAGGCTGTGTATTGAGCCCCCTTCTGTTCACGCTTTACACTCACAACTGCTCTCCAACCCATCTCTCAAACACCATCATAAAGTTTGCTGACGATACCACCGTGGTTGGGCTCATCTCGGGGGGGGTGAGTCTGATTACAGAGACGAGGTCAGTCGGCCTTCAGGAAGAACAGGGCTGACCCAGCCCCACTCTACAACCAAGGGAACTGTGTGGAAAGGGTCAGCTCCATCAGGTTCTTGGGAGTGCAGCTCTCTGACAGCCTCTCCTGGACTGCCAACACCACATTGATCGTGAAGAAAGCCCAGCAGTGACTCCATTTGCTGAGGGTGCTCAGGAGAAACAATCTGGAGGAGAAGCTGCTGGTGTTGTTCTACAGAGCCACCATCGAGAGCATCCTGATGTACTGCATTACAGCGTGGTATGGGGGGGTGCTCAGCAGCAGACAGGAGAGCGCTGCAGAGGGTGATCAAAACGGCCCAGGGGATCACTGGTTGCTCTCTGCCCAGCCTGGAAGACATTACCAGCTTTCGCTACCTCAGTAGAGCTGCCAGCATCTGCAAAGACACATCCCACCCCAGCAACCACTTGTTTGGCCTACTACCCTCCGGCCGACGGTATAGGTCAATCAAAACTAGGACAAACAGACTCAGGGACAGCTTTCTCCCCAGAGCGATCACTGCACTGAACAATAACAAATCACTCTAATCCGCACTTTTCAAGTTTCTTGTGCAATATCTCTAAACCATGTGCAATATCATTCCACAGTTGTACATAATTTCTTGTTTTACATTTTATATTTTGTCCACATCTTATTTTTAGTTGTACATATATTTAGATAATTTATTTTGATAAAACTTATTTTATTATCCTTTTATTTGGCTAATAATTACTTGCACCTCAGATAAGCACCTTTTGGAGTTGCACTCAAATCTCCTTGCAATGTAAATTACAATGACAATAAAGGTGATTCTGATTCTAATCTTCAACCTGGCAGTGGGGTTATTGTAAAGAGCTTTTATGCAATTAATAAATTGGTTATTGAAGCCAAATCTCTTCAGTATTTTATAAAGAAAACGCCATCTAATTCTATCCAAAGCCTTTTCAGTGTCAATGTTAATCAATGCTGCGCTAAGTTGTCTTTGATTGCTTTTCTTTGATTGGGTATAAAAGGCGCATCTCCAAAAGGCTCAGCCGTTCACAAGCAAAGATGGGGCGAGGATCACCACTTTGTGAACAACTGCATGAAAAAAAAAAAAGTCCAACAGTTTAAGAACATTGCAAGGAATTTAGGGATTCCATCATCTACAGTCCATAATATAATCAGAAGATTCAGAGAATCTGGAGAACTTTCTACATGTAAGTGGCAAGGCCGAAAACCAACATTGAATGCCCATGACCTTCGATCCCTCAGGCGGCACTGCATTAAAAACTGACATCATTGTGTAAAGGATCTTACCGCATGGGCTCAGGAACACTTCAGAAAACCATTGTCAGTTAACGCAGTTCGTCGCTACATCTACAAGTGAGAGTTAAAACTCTACCATGTAAAGCGAAAGCCACACATCAACAACATCCAGAAATGCCGCCGCCTTCTCTGTGCCCGAGCTCATTTGAAATGGACAGACACAAAGTGGAAAAGTGTGCTGTGGTCTGATGAGTCCACATTTCCATTTGTTTTTGGAAATCATGGACATCATGTCCTCTGGACAAAAGAGGAAAAAGACCATCCAGATTGTTACCAGCAAAGTTCAAAAGCCAGCATCTGTGATGGTATGGGGGTGTGTTAGTGCCCATGGCATAGGCAACTTACACATCTGTGATGGTACCATCAATGCTGAAAGGTACATCCAGGTTTTGGAGCAACACATGTTGCCATCCAAGCAACGTCTTTTTCAGGGTCCTCCCTGCTTATTTCAGCAAGACAATGCCAAGCTACATTCTGCACGTGTTACAACAGCGTGGCTTTGTAGTAAAAGAGTGCAGGTACTAGACTGACCTGCCTGCAGTCCAGACCTGTCGCCCATTGAAAATGTGTGGTGCATTATGAAGTGCAAAATACAACAATGGAGACCCCGGACTGTTGAACAACTGAAGTCGTACATCAAGCAAGAATGGGAAAGAATTCCACCTACAAAGCTTCAACAATTAGTGTCCTCAGTTCCCAAACGCTTATTGAGTGTTAGAAGGAAAGGTGATGTAACACAGTGGTAAACATACCACTGTCCCAGCTTTTTTGAAACGTGTTGCAGGCATCCATTTCAAACTGAGCAAATATTTGCACAAAAACAATAAAGTTTATCAGTTTGAACATTAAATATCTTGTCTTTGTGGTGTATTCAGTTGAATATAGGTTGAAGAGGATTTACAAATCATTGTATTCTGTTTTTATTTACATTTTACACAACGTTCCAACTTCATTGGAATTGGGGTTGTACTTTTGCAAGGCATTGTACTTCTCAGATGTTTCTAAGAAAAAAACAACACAGTCTTACATTCTGACTAATGTGGTCTATAAACAAAACAAAGTTGCATTTTAATTGATCTGGTGTGTCAGAGTTCACTGAATCTTGAGTTCATTAGGTAGGTTTTAAATATATATCAATTTCTGGAATATTCAAGAATTTATCACAGTGTTCAAAAAAGGGGAAACTTGGTGTATCATGGAACGGAATCCGGAGATGAGCATCAGCACCAGTGGGTCTCAGGGCCTTAACTGTGGTTATATGTTTAATGGAGTTGATCCTGTTTTTGCACTGCAGAAACGTATCCGGCGTTCTCAACATGCAAGGAAAGAAACAGAGTTTCTCCGTCTGAAACGCACTCGACTGGGTCTTGAAGACTTTGAATCTCTGAAGGTGATTGGCAGAGGAGCATTTGGCGAGGTAAAATATTTCAGTTTGTGTGTGTGAGATTGACTTAAAGTATTGCAACACCAAGGCCAATCTAATTAATCCTTGCTGTACACTGAAGAATTTGAGAAATAAAGATAAACATGAAAAAACAGTTTAGAATTTCAGACTTATTCCTGGTATTTATGTGTATATGTGTTAAACAGCGTAGAACATAGCACTGTTTTCTATGTCCTGAAATAGAAAAATTACTGGTGTACTGAGCAGCAGGCATTGGATGGGTCGAAGAAGAGAAATGATGTTGAGTTTTGAAGAAAAACCCCAAAACAGCAGTCAGCGACATCACCAACAACCTTCACAGTGCAGGGTGAAAGATTCACTACCCAGTGCTTGAAGAAGACTTCCAAGAGGCAACAGCAAAAAAAAAAAAAAAAAAAAAAAAAAGCGCAAGCACCTTCTCTCAGGAAAAATCCCAAAACCAGATTGGAATTTACAAAAAAGTTCCAATATGAGCCACAGCAGCATATCTTTTTAGTGGTTAGCACTGACGTCACTGCCTAATCCTTTCTGTGTGGAGTTTGCATGTTCTCCCCAGTTTGTGTGGGTGTCCTCCGGGTGCTCTGGCTTCCTCTCTCTTCCAGAGACGTGTAGGTGAATTGGTGACTCGAAACTGACTGTAGGTGTGAGAGTGTGGTTTGAGTTTGTCTGTCTATATGTTCCTCCGTCCAGGGTATACACTGCCTCTCATCCAGTGATCACTGAGATAGACTCCAGCATCCCCTGTGACCATTATTTGGAATAAACAGATATAGAGTAGGCATGAATAAGCCACAGCAGTTGTGGAACAAACCTAATGAGACCATTAACCTCTGTCAAAGTGATGGAAAGTCCAAAGTATTGAGGAAGAAAGGATCTGCTCCTAATCCAGAACATACATACTCATGTGAAACCTGAGGGAGATAGGGGTGTGGTGGTCCATAGTTGCTTCTGGAAGAGGCTTACTGATCTTAACTGTTTGATTTATGACACCCGAATAGAGCCTTGTCATTTTATTGGTGGATTGTATTTCATGTGACATTATTTGTTTTGTCATGAAAACAGGAGTGGAGGAATTCACCACGGAGCCGCTAATGGCGCGGAACGAAAGCACCTCCGTGTTGGTCTCACAGGACATGTTGTGACATGCCCAGATCTTCGACAATTTCTCGGATACTCACTCGACTGAAATGCCACCCAAAGCCGTCTGAATCTTCCGAATGGTGGAAGAGCTGGGCATGTCCAGTGAGACTTCCAACACGGAGGTGCTTTTTGTTCTGCGCCATTACGCGGCTCCGTCCTGACGCGCGAATTCCGCCGCACGTCTTTCATTACAAAATCTCCGGTAACAGTGTAATGTGCTGAAAAAGTGCTATGTCCACATCTCTTGCCATTTCTCTGGTAGTCAAACGACGTCCTGGATCAACACAGCCTTCACTTTGGAAATGATCTGGTCGTTTCAGCCTGTAGATGGCCGCTCGAAGCGCATCGCGCCCTCAGCCGCTGTGGGCTGTCTTTAATCCAGTTCTAATGCTCCTTAATCTGCGTGATGCCCATAAGATCTTCACCAAAAGCCATCTGAATTTTCCGAATGGTTTCCACCTGGCTGTCTCTCACAGTTTCTGAAAAAATTTTGATGCAGCAAAGCGACTGCCGCTTTGCTGCATCAAAATTTTGGCCATTTTCCTGACAATAAAAATCCGCCGAGGGGCTAGACCACTCCTCCCACAAAGCGTGCTCACAGGCGAATGACGTAACTGACAGGTGTGAAAAAACTCACGCATGCGCACGAAGGTTCGCAAGCTTGGCTGATGCAATCACACGTGATTCAAATCCGTATGGTTTTTGCAAAAAATAAAATGGTCGGATAGTTTTCTAACAGACCTCGTACAGTGAGGAAAATAAGTATTTGAACACCCTGCGGTTTTGCAAGTTCTCCCACTTAGAAATCATGGAGGAGTCTGAAATTTTCATCTTAGGTGCATGTCCACTGTGAGAGACATAATCTAAAAAAAAAAAACCTGGAAGTCACAATGTATGATTTTTTTTTTTATAATTTATTTGTATGTTACTGCTGCAAATAAGTATTTGAACACCTGCCAGTCAGCAAGAATTCTGGCTCACACAGACCTGTTAATTTTTCTTTAAGAAGCCCTCTTACTCTGCACTCTTTACCTGTATTAATTGCACCTGTTTGAACTTGTTACCTGTATAAAAGACACCTGTTGACACACTTAATCAATCACACTCCAACTGTCCACCATAGCCAAGACCAAAGAGCTGTCTAAGGACACCAGGGACAAAACTGTAGACCTGCACAAGGCTGGGATGGACTACAGGACAACAGGCAAGCAGCTTGGTAGAAGACAACTGTTATGATTATTTATTAGAAAGTGGAAGAAACACAAGATGACTGTCAATCTCCCTCGGTCTGGAATTCCATGCAAGATCTCACTTTGTGGGGTAAGGATGATTCTGAGAAAGCTCAGAACTACACAGGAGGACCTGGTCAATGACCTGAAGAGAGCTGGGACCACAGTCACAAAGATTACATTAGTAACACATGATGCTGTCATGGTTTAAAATCCTGCAGGGCAGCAAGGTCCCCCTGCTCAAGCCAGCACATGTCCAGGCCCGTTTGAAGTTCACCAGTGACCATCTGGATGATCCAGAGGAGGCATGGGAGAAGGTCATGTGGTCAGATGAGACCAGAATAGAACCTTTTGGAATCAACTCCACTTACCATGTTTAGAGGATGAGAACAAACCCAAGAAAACCATCCCAACCGTGAAGCATGGGGGTGGAAACATCATACTCTGGGGTGCTCTTCTGCAAAGGGGACAGGACGACTGCACCGTATTGAAGGGAGGATGGATGGGGTCATGTATTGCGAGATTTTGACAAACAACCTCCTTCCCTCAGTAAGAGCATTGAAGATGGGTCATGGCTGGGTCTTCAGCATGACAATGACCCCAAACACACAGCCAGGGCAACTAAGGAGGAGCTCCGTAAGAAGCATTTCAAGGTCCTGGAGTGGCCTGGCCAGTCTCCAGACCTGAACTCAATAGAAAATCTTTGGAGGGAGCTGAAACTCCAAACCTGAAAGATCTAGAGAAGATCTGTATGGAGGAGTGGACCAAAATCCCTGCTGCAGTGTGTGAAAACCTGGTGAAAAACTACAGGAAACGTTTGACCTCTGTAATTGCAAACAAAGGCTACTGTACCAAATATTAACATTGATTTTCACAGGTGTTCAAATACTTATTTGCAGCAGTAACATACAAATAAATTATTAAAAAAATCATACATTGTGATTTCTGGATATTTTTTTTTTATTATGTCTCTCACAGTGGACATGCACCTAAGATGAAAATTTCAGACCCCTCCATGATTTCTAAGTGGGAGAACTTGCAAAATCGCAGGGCGTTCAAATACTTATTTTCCTCACTGTACCACAGAAACAAAAGCAAGACATACACCACAAAAAACAAAACCAGTAGCCGCAGTGTTTGTGGGGACATCTTTAACGGCTGTTGAAGCGCTTTTCTTTTTTTTTTCTAGCTGCAGGAAAGTAGGTGTGTTTCCACAGACCCCACTGAACTCCTCAGTGAGTCACACTCAGCTCAGTGTGTGTCAGCAGCTGCTGCAATAAACTGCTAGTTGGATGCGTAGCCTACTCTGCCCCCTGCTGTCTGCTTCCTGTTCCTACAAGAAGAATGTGTTTTGTTTTAAATGGCCTGTCACACCTTGACGATTTAGCCAGCATATGTCGACTTATGAAAAATTTGGTAAATACGCTGGCTACATTTAAATAAATTGCAAATGATATATTTAGTAGGTGTCATACTCGTATAAAACAAATAGTAATTTTTCATTTGTACAGTGGAGCAAATACTTTGATTCCTTGAATGGAACATTCCATGTTTCAACTCATGCTAATATTTTTTACCATTGTACATTCCTTATTTGTATATTGATGTATGAATTTACACAGTAATATCAGAAAAATTGATTTGGGAGGAACTTCATTCATATTTGTAAAGTGACAACTGACACATATATCAAATAGCTGCTGAGAAACATTGCAAACATTACTTTGAACTCAGTCACATTTATCAGCTTGGGACTCTGACGAGGGCGGTCGCATCTCCTCCACTCTTCTTTATCTCTGCTTTAACCTTCAAGTCCCTACTTCACCAGACTGTGAATTCCTCAAATTATATTGGATACTGGTTCTATTGGACTACTATTGGATTAACCATGGAATTGATAGCTGGTCTCTGATCGCTATTGACACCATCTTTTCTACAAGAAGGTCTTTAATTCTGATGTTTGCCATTATTATAGTAAACAAGTAATAATTGTGGACTAATTGCTGTCTGAGGTAACTGGAGTGTAAATGCAATTTCTCCACTGTGAGATCAATAAAGTATATCTCATCTCATTTATTCCACCTTGTCCCCACCCCAGCACCACCACACACCAGGGTCGTACTGGGAACAAATTTCGGCCCTGGCATTTTTCCTCTGGACCAGCCCACTATTGGTCGGACACATTCACCCCCAAACACGCACACCCACCCGTCCATACCGAACCCCCAATGAACAAATACTATACACCTAAACACACACTTTCACTTTCATTTCACCTTGATCATAGTACAAAACGCGTTCCCGGCGCCACGAGGGGGGCATCCTGATAACATTAAAGGCAATTACATATTTTGACAAAATTACAAGTTTAAATGACATATATAAAACATCATGAGGTTTATGTCACAGAAATCCTACTTTACAATCACACTGCAGTCCTTGTTCAATTATTTCCTTTTGCATTTATAATAAACATTTGTATTTATTTAGTGTTTGTTTTTCTGGTTGAAATAAGATAGAAATAATCTACCAGACTTCAAAAAATATACATGTTTCCATGTTATTGTATTTGTCTAAAAATAAATGTCTGAACAAGAAATTATCTAATCTGAAATAACAGGTGGTTTTAATACAGATGAAAGGTTTCTGGTGCACTGGTGAGATTAAGGCATGGTTGTCCATAAATTTTCTACACCTGAATGATAAAAAGACTGAGGTGTTGCTGTTTGGACCTAGTGACACTTCCAAAATCAGTGTGGATCTGGGTCCCATGAGTCAGTATCTGACACAGACAACAATAAACCTGGGTGTAAAGTTGGACAGTGATCTTAAATTCGATGCTCAGATTAGGTCAGTGGTCAAGTCTAGTTTCTGTCAACTTAGACAACTGACCAAGGTGAAACGATTTCTTTCACGGCATCATTTTGAGATTTTAATCCATGCTTTTATCACTAATCACCTGGACTATTGTAATGCACTTTATGTTGGGCTGAATCAGACTCTGCTTACTCACCTACAGATGGTGCAGAATGCTGCTGCTCGACTTTTGGCTGGTGTTAGAAGGTGCGAGCACATTACACCGCTTTTGGCCTCACTTCATTGGCTCCCAGTTCGTTTTAGAATTGATTTTAAAATTCTTTTATTTGTTTTTAAATGTCTTCATGGCCTTGCCCCGCTATATCTGTCTGACCTGCTCCATTTATATGCCCCTTCACGCTCACTCAGGTCAGCTGATTTGTCACTGTTGGTTATCCCAAGGTCAAAGAGGAAGCGTAGAGGTGACCGAGCTTTTTCAGTCGTTGCCCCGAGACTGTGGAATGATCTTCCTTTGCACATTAGGCAGGCTGATTCTCTCTCTGCTTTTAAATCGTCTCTTAAAGCACATTTTTTCTCTTTGGCTTTTAACACAGCTTGACACTTTTTTTTTTTTTTTTTGCTTTTAACTAACTTTTTATTTATTAAATTATTTTAACTTGCCTGTTTTTGTTGTGTACAGCGCTTTGGTTGTTGGTGCATTTTAAAGTGCTTTATAAATAAATTGAGATTGAGATTTCTAAAGAACCATTTATTGATTTACCTATTTTAATTACAAGTGTTCTAAACTTTTTAACAGTAATCAGAAATTTTGAGGTAACAACAACAAAAAACACTTCCAATGATTTTTCTTCAGAAAACTGCTCCATAAATGAGCAGTCCTGTCACACGTTAATGTTTTGTACAGATCAGTGGTTTCTGCACCAATCGGATTGGTCCACTCCATTTTGTAGAGATCAGTGGTTTCTGCTACGAGTCTTCCGTGTTTTGGCCCGACGCGTTGTTCCTATTGGACAGTGCGAATTTACGTCACAGCTCAGAGTGTCGAAAGTTGGCGCACCTCATCTCGACAGAACACCGGCTCTGTGGTATGCAGGAGATCACTTGACTGAGCATCTATACGTTCAAATAATAATTTAAAAAAATAGTCATCACTCTTCACTCTTAGTCAGTCTCTTACAATGGTGCAGCGTAAATACACGAGCTTTCCAGGAGCGCACATCTCCTCCGGTGCGCACTTTTTTTGGGGGTGGGGGGTGGGGGGGTGGGTAGTGATGATAAACCCCTCGCCCCCTTAATATATATATATATTTTTTTTTTCTGGCGCCGGGTCTGACAAAACGGAAGCAAAAGCAGCACACAAGCGGGGAAAAAGTTTTTGTGTCTCCAGAGAGAGAGAGAGAGAGTAACCATTGCTAGGATTCACACAGCAGCAAATTAAGGAGCTGAAGTCCGTAGCTGTTGCATTTAAAGATTAACAAAAGTAAAGCACAGTTAATTAGGATAAAAAAAACTATTCCAACCTTGTAATCAGTAGGAGAGCGGAGAGAAGTGCAGGCGCTGAGGAGTCAGGCCATTCACAGGGGCGGGAGCAGCCTGCTGCTCTTCCTGCAATCTGATTGGCCACCCTGTATGCTTCTCCAATTGTCATTGGCTGTTGGTCATGTCAATCATTGTGCTCGATGTAAGTCTCCGTTGTGTGATCAAATGGAAACAAAACTGAAACCTAGAATTAAGACTGCGCCGTGTATGAAACACTACAGAACTTTTATTTTGACACAAATTCAGGAAGTGGCTCTGCAGCTGCGCCGATTAAATGCTCTAGCTTCACCGATCACGGACTTTCCTCGTGTTGACAGCAGCGCGCGGTTCGAGAACACTGTATATTTCCATAATCTCTATAAATATGGGAGGGCCGGGTATAGTTTGGACTAGTAGTAGGCCTCCATCGGTCTGGGCTGACCATGGAAATACACCCTAGTTGTCGTTGTGTTTGCGGTGATGTTTGTGGCTGTGTAGTCCGATGCGGGAGTGACGGTCTCTGCCGCAGCAGTCGCATCTGTAGATGGTCTCTGGCTTGACGGCGCTGTTTCTTTCCTTTCTGCGTGCTCTCTTGCTTGCAGTTGATGTCATGAGCTTCTCTTCCCCTGCTTTGAGGTGTTGCTTCAGGGTGCTCCTCCACCATGTGCGATCACCTGCCAGATCTTCCCAGGCTTCCGTGTTAATGTCCAGAGCCTGCATGTTTCTCTTACAAACATCTTTGAAGCGAAGCTGTGGGTGTCTGCGGCTTATCTTCCCAGTCTTCAGCTCGCCATACAGGATTTCTTTGGGGATACGTCCATCCTCCATGCGGTGGACATGACCCAACCATTGTAGTCTGTGCTGTCTGAGCGAGGTGAACATACTTCAGCATTGGTCACTCAGTCCTTCCAGGATATCCCGAGGATACGGCGGATGCTATGCAGATGAAAGGTGTTTAGCCATTTCTCCTGGTGAGCATATGTTGTCCATGTTTCACTACCGTACAGCAACGTGCTGACTCCGCATGCGTTGTAGACTGCTATTTTTGTGGCCACAGACAGTTTCGAGTTTGACCACACTCGAGTTGTGAGACGTGCCATTGTTGTTGCTGCCTTCACGATCCTCTTGTTGATCTGAGTCAAGAGAGAGGTTGTCGGTGATGGTGGAGCCAAGATAAATGAATTCCTTGACTGTCAAGTTCATAGTTGTCGATGGTGATGGATGGTGGTGTTGCTGTATCCTGACCCAGGACGTTGGATTATACACGCTGACAAGGTTGACAGGGCCGTCGGTGGTGTTGAGGCAGAGAGTCAGGAGTCGCTCTGAGCCATTACTGCCTGGTTCTGCCATACTCAGTAGGCTGTTTCTCACTGAAAAGCCTACTCCGTGCACTCTTGGCTTGCCAGAGCTCTGTCCCTGCCAGTAGAAAATGTAGTCCTTCTCCTTCAGCGTGCCTGAGTCAGCCAGTCGAGTTTCCTGCAGAGTGGCTATGTCTGTCTGAAGTCTCTTCAGCTCGTCGTTTATCACGGCAGTCTTTCTGGTGTCGCTAATTTCTTGAAGGTTTGCAGAAAGGCCGATCATCATAGTCCGGGCGTTCCAAGTTGCCAGTTTTAGAGTTGGTCTCTCTGCTTGTTGTTTGTTGTTGTCTGGTGCGATGTTTACAGTATGCTGTTCAGATGGCTCCTAATCCCTATGCACCCAGTAGAGATAGCAGACTGTGGCAGGACAGAACCTTAATGGCTGGGGGCTGCCCAGCTTAAGGTGGGCGGTATCTGTCCAATGAGATCTGAAAACCTCTCCCACCATCGAAAGCAACCCCTGGCGCCGAGCTCTACGCCAATCAAGCAATGGCTTATAACCGGTATCTGCTGCTCTCCGTGTTGTATCGACGCTGGGGGCGAAGCTGGAGTGTCCTCTCCAGTGTAGTAGAGTGGTAGTGTATGGTGTGCGGGTGTGAGCCTGGGCAATGCAATATGGAGGACAGGCTGTTGCCCATGTAGCTTGTCCCCCCCTCCATGTCGCTGATGGACCCAAATGGAACGGCAAAGCTATTACGGTTTGGCACCAACGCCGTCGCAGGAGCTGCCAGAGCGAGGTTGTAAAACAATGATGGACTGCCTTAGGACTCCGACTCTGGATTTGTCCTCGGGGTTTACTCCCCAAGCCTTTCCCATAAATGGGTATGGCAGCAAGCCAGCTGAGGTTTTGAATCAGAGTTTTCCTTCTCCTAGATGAGCTGTCTTCCAAGACTGATGAGCCCCATCTGCCCAAAGCACTGGTTTTAAGGCGCCGGGACTTGCCTTCACCACTTCTCCTATCAGTAAATGCAGGTCCGCCAGGCATATATCAACACCACACGAGCAGGCTAGGAGCTGGACCTGGTTGTCAGAGGCTATTTGAGACGCACACCTTGAAGGGCATTTTATAGACAATGGGAGCTTATCCCCACTGCCACCCCTCGGCTATAACAACCTTTGGCACAAATACACCTTAGACATTACTTTTTACCTCTCCCACCGTTGAAAGCAACAAGAGAGGTAAAAAGGATCTGCAGGTTCTGCAAACACCTTGCAGAACCTGCAGAAAAAAATCTTTTTGTCATGTTTCTGTCTCACCACAGCTCCCAACAGTCTCGTCATTGGTGCTGAACGCTACTATTGGGACCAAATAGAGTTGCAAAAATGAACAGTTTGCACCATCTGTCATGCTTAATTATCATATTCAAAAGTGACATATGTTATATGACATTGAATCCAGTGGATGTCGACATTATTTGACATTTACTTTGGACAGCAAACATGCAACACAATCAAGACGGTTCCATTTACTAATCTTATTATCTCAACCAATAATTTGCATCACATTTTACCAAGATTGGAGTAACTTTGTTACCATTTTTTGTTGTTTTTATCCCACAACTCCATAGAATTCAGTAATAGATAGTCCAAACTATACCTTTTTGGAATCTTTGTGATCAGACAAATAACATGGTATTGTTTTAAATATGATTGGAGCATATCTAAATTTGACCCCTGTGTAATTCTTTAATTGACGCCTACGTGGGTGCCTATTGAAAATTCAAGTGGACACCCTGCCTTTTTAAAAGGGTAATATTTAAGGTGTATTTGTGCCAAATCTGGTGCTTGCCACCATTCAAAGCATTTTTTCAGTTATTTCCTCCACTAGATTATTTTACAGTGGTTAGTATGTCCTGTTCAAAAAAAATTTGTTAGTTTGAGAAAAAAGAAAAAAAAAATTATATAGAAATCAGGGTTCGCGCTGACACAAAATCATCAAGGCTGGACTCAAGATGTAAAATGTACCACATCTGCAGGACACATGCACCTCCCGGGAGTGACACGCAATCAAGAATGCACAGGACATCCCGCACATTCAAAAATAGATTTTTAGAATAACGTTGTCTCTGTTTTCTTTGATTCTCCTCGCTGCTGTTGTTGAGTCACTGTCTGTTTCTCCGTCTTCTGTCACGAATTAAAGGATTTTCTGAGGTCATTTTTAAAAATCAGGAGCTTTATATGGATTCATGGCCGTCTATGATGGTGAACTGAGCTGAAATGAACAGGTCAGATTTACTCAATGTGTGAATGAAACAGTCCTTCTGCATGTGGACCGCAGCTTTCAGCCAATCAGTGGCCAGCATTAATGGATGGATTTAGACTTATCAGTAAATTACAAGAAACGTGTTGCAACAATCACATAGCTTACCTACAACTTATGTTACATCTTATGTGCGGGACGTATGAGTCACATACTGGCATTCGTTGAAAATTTTCAGCATGCCCAAAATTTTTTGAGGAGCTCAGCTTATTAGGACATACATCAGTGAGCTTCAGTGTGTTTCAACGTGCTTCAACGTGCTCTTAACCTATAGAAAACTTTCCCTTATTGGACTTATGCCAGGGATTTTTAATACAGATGGCATGCGCTGGCTAAATGGTCAAGGTGTGACAGGACCTTTAGGGAATACATGTAATTCATCACCTGTAACAAATACACCAGTGGTTATCCACATGTCCACTTTATTGTATATGAAACAGGTTGCTGACAAAATAGTTGACTCCTGAACCAGGCTGGTGCTGCCACTTCTTAAGAATTGCAGTTTTTGCAGTTTTTTGGCTGGTAGTTCATTCAACGGAGTAGCCTCTTGATCTTTGGCTGTCTTCAATGCTACACGCTTTTTATGCTGAGGAGTGACGAGGATCACATTTAATTACTGGCTACAAACGTATTCAGTTAAAAACATACTGTACATGTATGTTTGTTCTCTGCTCTGTACAGTGACCACAAGCATCCATGTACATGAAAAGGAAAAACCCTTTAAATAGGCAAATGGGGCCTTTCAAGTACTCCGTCAACAATGAGAGGTTCATAATATATTTTGACTTTTTTTCTCGTAATATTACGACTTTTTTGTCGAAGTCCAAATAAAAAAAAAATTCAGTGTGGCCCTAAAACTCCATCGTATGAAAGTCTCTGCAGAATCTGGCTGTTTTATTGACGCGGGGAGATCATTCCACAAAACAGGGGCACAATAACCACAGATAGATATTAGGTTGTGGAAGAATTTTGGAGGTGATCCAGGTTCTGATCAATTTTTTTTGTTGTTGTTCATTCGGCTGCTCCCGGTTTTCGCTCAGGGTTGCCACAGCGGACACAGCCAGATCCACATTGGTAATTGGCACAAGTGTACAACTTGTGCCAACTTGTGCCGGATGCCCTTCCTGACGCACCTCCAGTTTTACCTGGAGAAACACACAGAGCAGCTGGTGTTCCAAAAAGGTCTCCCATCCAAGTACTAACCAGCTCCTTCCCTGCTTAGCTTCTGAGATCTGATGGAATCAGGCTGACACAGAGCAGACCGGCTGCCCAGGTTCTGATCAATATTTCACTTTATATAGGCTTTGGAGGATTATGTCAAAACTGCTTCACAGATTATCAAGAAATTTGCACCACAGATAGATGTTAGGGCATGAAAGACTCCACTGAATTTTGGAGGTGATCAAATCTCTGATTGCTCTTGTTTTGTTTTGCTTCACTTATCAAATTTCCAGCCAAATCTGAACATGCAAAAGAATAACTAGATCCAACAGCCATTTTATTTCAAAAGCATTATGGATTTGCTTTTGTTTGTTTCCTTTTTAAAATAAAAAATTAAATAATCTTAGACACACTTTGCTTTCATGACATTATCTGCCCCCACTTGAGCCTTGGGACCCACATTTTCAATATCTAGTGTGTCCCAGGACTCAGTGGCCAAAACCTCTAATGCAAACCCTGCAAATTAAGAACAGGTTTAAAATTGTTCATTTGCAGTCTTATTGAAATTTTAGAGACTGTTATATTGGATATACTAGTCACACTTGGAATTAAAGTTAAGCCTTTTTGTTTCCCAGTTTAACACACACACACATATAATTCCCCCGCCCCACCTCTGCTAAGAGGTCGGACTAACGTCTGTCAGTGAGTCATATTCACATTGTAATTAACATAAACATCGTGTCAGTGACAAACAGTTTGACTTCAGTTTAAAGCCACATCATTAAAAGTTAAAACACTGTGTTTTGACTCAGTGTGAACAAATAATCTTTCTTTGTTTTTGACATGGCTAAACACGATAAATCAGGCTGGTTACACTGATGATTCTGGCTCTGCTCTTACTGAGCAGAGAACGCTTTCTTTACTTAAACGGTGGCGCGGCTCTTCCACTGTTTACCTCTCTGGTTGATTAGCGACGTTGAGTAGCTCTTCTGTATTTGGTTTGGAATGTTTGGTGTCATGTTCTCTGTGCTGTTTTTCTTCCTGTTTGAAGATGAAAATCTGTCACTACTTCTCCAAGGCCGAGCTCGTGTTGGTCTGAACACTCCTGTTGTTTGCTTCCAGGTCCGACTGGTACAAAAGAAAGACACCGGCCATGTTTATGCCATGAAGATTCTTCGCAAAGCTGACATGTTGGAGAAGGAACAGGTGAAGGGAAAGACTGCTCACTCATCAGTTTTGATCTCACCTAACTAGTCACACCCATGCACGTGTAATCAGGGATCAGCATTAAGACACGTGCCCGACTGGTACAGTTGTTTACTCTTTGACGTCCATTGATTTGTTTGTGTTGGCTGACACAGTGCCATATATTGAGGCTTTTGTTGTAAGTTTTTTTTCTCCCGAAAAAATAGCAATATGGAAACATCAATTCCCTTGTTCACACCTGAATTGCATCAAGGTGACAACAAACCTGTTTGGCTTTTGTAGAATAAAAAGCACAGGTAGGACAAACTCATTAAAAGAGCCCAAAATACTTACAATACTGTGTTGTCACTTTAAAAGATGCTTCAACACATTCTACACAAATCAACATATTCACATAATCGATGATGTCACTGCAGCCCCAGAGTTACAGTAGTGTTCAGAATAATAGTAGTGCTATGTGACTTAAAAGATTAATCCAGGTTTTGAGTATATTTCTTATTGTTACATGGGAAACAAGGTACCAGTAGATTCAGTAGCATCTGCTGTTGACGCTACAAACTCAAAACTATTATGTTCAAACTGCTTTTTTAGCAATCCTGTGAATCACTAAACTAGTATTTAGTTGTATAACCACAGTTTTTCATGATTTCTTCACATTTGCGCGTGAACGAACCGTCCGTGAGTGGACTGGGGATGTCCAGACTTTTTACTGGATGTGGACATGTCGTGTCTCTGGCAGTCAGTCTGTGAGCAGGACTTATGTCCTTTATTTAACACAATGATGAGAGTTTGAGGGGAGAGCAAGGAGCGCAGCCAGCCTAATTTTTTTCTTTCTTTTACAGTAGTGTTCAGAATAATAGTAGTGCTGTGTGACTAAAAAGATTAATCCAGGTTTTGAGTATATTTCTTATTGTTACATGGGAAACAAGGTACCAGTAGATTCAGTAGATTCTCACAAATCCAACAAGACCAAGCATTCATGATATGCACACTCTTAAGGTTATGAAATTGGGCTATTAGTAAAAAAAAAGTTAGAAAAGGTGGTGTTCACAATAATAGTAGCATCTGCTGTTGATGCTACAAACTCAAAACTGTTATGTTCAAACTGCTTTTTTAGCAATCCTGTGAATCATTAAACTAGTATTTAGTTGTATAACCACAGTTTTTCATGATTTCTTCACATCTACGAGGCATTAATTTTGTTGGTTTGGAACCAAGATTTTGCTCGCTTACTAGTGTGCTTGGAGTCATTGTCTGGTTGAAACACCCATGTCAAGGGCATGTCCTCTTCAGCATAAGGCAACATGACCTCTTCAAGGATTTTGACATATCCAAACTGATCCATGATACCTGGTATGCGATATATAGGCCCAACACCATAGTAGGAGAAACATGCCCATATCATGATGCTTGCACCGCCATGCTTCACTGTCTTCACTGTGAACTGTGGCTTGAATTCAGAGTTTGGGGGTCGTCTCACAAACTGTCTGCAGCCCTTGGACCCAAAAAGAACAATTTTACTCTCATCAGTCCACAAAATATTCCTCCTTTTCTCTTTAGGCCAGTTGATGTGTTTGGCAAATTGTAACCTCTTCTGCACGTCTTTTATTTAACAGAGGGACTTTGCGGGGGATTCTTGAAAATAAATTAGCTTCACACAGGCGTCTTCTAACTGTCACAGCACTTACAGGTCACTCCAGACTGTCTTTGATCATCCTGGAGCTGATCAGTGGGTGAGCCTTTGCCATTCTGGTTATTCTTCTATCCATTTTGATGGTTGTTTTCCATTTTCTTCCACGCGTCTCTTTTTTTTTTTTTTTTGTGTCCATTTTAAAGCATTGGAGATCATTGTAGATGAACAGCCTATAATTTTTTGCACCTGCGTATAAGTTTTCCCCTCTCCAATCAACTTTTTTTCAACAAAATACGCTGTTCTTCTGAACAATGTCTTGAACGTCCCATTTTCCTCAGGCTTTCAAAGAGAAAAGCATGTTCAACAGGTGCTGGCTTCATCCTTACATAGGGGACACCTGATTCACACCTGTTTGTTCCACAAAAATGACAAACTCACTGACTGAATGCCACACTACTATTATTGTGAACACCCCCTTTTCTACTTTTTTTTACTAATAGCCCAATTTCATAGCCTTAAGAGTGTGCATATCATGAATGCTTGGTCTTGTTGGATTTGTGAGAATCTATTGAATCTACTGGTACCTTGTTTTCCATGTAACAATAAGAAATATACTCAAAACCTGGATTAATCTTTTTAGTCACATAGCACTACTATTATTCTGAACACTACTGTACGATCCTCAGTGTCTGCTAACTTCAACAAAGTGACTGGAAGGTTTTGCTTTGGCTCTGTGAGGATGTGTTGAGTCTCTGATCACTGCTGCTCTGCTGCTTTGTTTACCAGCAGCACAGTAATCTCTTCAGCTCATCGTTAGACAACATTAGACGACGTCTAGCAGCAACAATCATCAAGTGAAAGCAAAATAAAGTGTAGTTGGTTTGACATTTTACATGTGTGCGTGTGTGTTGCAGGTCGGCCACATCCGTGCTGAGCGAGACATTCTGGTGGAAGCAGACAGTCTGTGGGTGGTGAAGATGTTCTACAGCTTTCAGGATAAGATGAACCTTTACCTCATCATGGAGTTTCTCCCTGGAGGTAGGACATCTTCTGACTTCAGGTCTGAGTCACAAAGTTAGTCTGCCCAGTGTGGGATTAACACATTTTTACCCAGTTAACCAGGGTCGGTCTCCATGGCAGCTTGGGTAGATAATGTCTACTCTTCTCCAGCTTTGGCCACATCTGTGTGGGGTTTATGTCTCCACAGTCTCTTTATTGGCAGCCATATAGCTGAGAGAAGTGGCCTTTAGACAAAAGGGTTGGCGGTTCAATTCTCTTCCTGACACTTATTCCTTAATGTGGAAGATGCCCTTGAGCAAGGCTCTTTCTCATCAACTGCTCCAGCTGAGCTGCTTGGTAGCCAGTAGATCAGAACATGGTTGCAGAGGGCATGGCTAAAAGCTAGCATGTAGCTCTCAGCCCCAAATCTAACCTGCGTTACGTCCATGCGTGTCACGCGGCGACAACTTGGAGAAGCAGAGAGAGAGAGAGATTATGATACCTTTACAGTATATTTCACGCATTTACAGACACCTGCTTTTTCACCTCAGATTGTACGGCTGACTTGTTTGTGTTTTCATTTTGAGGTAAAATAAACACTTATTTCTTAAAATAGAAAAATATGTTCTCTAATTATTTCTTACCATAACTTGTCACTTATTGTTGTTGTTGCTTCAGCTCACACAGTAATGATTCCATAATAATAATAATAATATGCAGTCAACATTTCTTTTGTCAGCTAAGTAGCATGAATCTAATGTGTAACATAAAAAATCAGATGCACCATTTCATTTAAAATGTGACATTGTGAAGTTAAAATAAAACAGCATATTGTAATTTAATGCTGACTTCTGACACACCGAAGTCCAAAAACTGACATCTGTCTCATCTTGTGAAGGTATTCTCTGACTTTTCTGACTCATTTTGTCATCATCCTTGTCCTTGTAAAGTTTTTGTTTTTGCACTTTAAAAACTTGCCCTAATAACAGGAGTAAATTCTGCTCCAAACTAAATTTTGTTTTGTGTCTCACACTGTCTCGCAGTTAAATTTTCGTTTCCCTGAAATGACTCATAAACATGAGTTTGTATGATGATAACTCGTGAAATTCTGTTGAAATTTCATAATCCGTTGTGTTAGGTGGAAGTAAGTTACAGAAACAACCTGCTGTCTTTCTTTGTGTCAATTCAGCAAAGTGAAAACAAACCAAAATGCTTCCTGTGTTGCTCTCGGCCTGTCTGCCGTCTAAACATTTGTTGCACATTTTTGTTCCACAGCAATTTAATTCAGTAAGTACTTGAATTGGATTATTTTTCCACTCATGTAGTTTATCAGTGGTCAGTATCCATGGGTAAAGCTGACAAAGGATACACCCCCCCATTTCCAAAGTGGGGTGCAGAATGAATTGATGGGCACTTTGTCTGGGGCATTTTATTCTGACTGGTAGCTGCAGCCTGCTGAAGTCTGCACTGCAAACACTCGGTCCAGCTCTGCTTCAGTGTGTGCTGCTGTCCTGCAGGAGACATGATGACCTTGCTCATGAAAAAGGACACCCTGACAGAAGAGGCCACCCAGTTCTACATTGCAGAGACAGTGTTGGCTATTGACTCTATCCACCAGCTCGGCTTCATCCACAGAGACATCAAACCGGACAACCTGCTGCTCGACTCCAGGGTGAGAATGGAAGGAAAAAATACTCAGTTACAGCACTGGCCTGACTATAAGCAACCGAGGACATTTTAACAGTTTAAAATTATCTTTAACTGTTTTCATGGACAGAAACAGAGAGGAAAATCCTAACAAATATAATGGGCTCCTCCCACCCTAGCTGTTGCGGGGAGCTGCACCCCTCATCAGGAGTTGAGACATTTTGCTGTGCTGGCCCAACTGAGGGTGATAAAGACGAGTGTATTACATTGTGGGATTCAGCTGCTCTATTAACATCAAAATAAACAAAAATTAACATGGGGCCATTTTTGTATTTTTTAAACAAAATTTTGGGAGGGGAAACAGCTGCTTTCTGTCTGTCACAGTTGGGGGGAGGAGTTCACTCTGATGCCAGAACAACAGCACAAGGTAGAGCTGTAAAGATTGATTTATTCTGTAATTTGAGAATGTTTTATGCTAATTCTTATGATGAGCTTGTAAAAGTTACGCAGGTAAGCAATTGGTTGATGTTAAAACAAAGAAGCAGGGTCAGTTTCATAACTGTCCATATCCACTATCTGTAATACTAATTACCACCGCCAAGGAGGTTATGTTTTCGGTCGCGTCCGTTTGTTTGTTTGTTGGTTGGTTGGTTGGTTGGTTGGTTTGTTAGCAGGATTACTCAAAAAATCAACGGATTTCAATGAAATTTACCAGGGGTGTATCTTGGCCTAACTTAGAAATCATTAAATTTTGGTAATGATCCGGAACATGATCTGGATCCAGTAATTTTTTTAAGGATTCTTTATCATTGCAGGATAGGGCCAGTTTCAACATTTTTGCATCTAACTTCATGAAGATGGGTCACAAAGGCTGAACAAAAATTAAGTTACGACACAACAATAATTTAGCATTTGTTTCGCCTCATTGAATAAACTTATTAGAAAAAACAAACAAACGTGCAGTTCATGTAGTTTCTCTTTATAAATACATTTGCTGAAGATTTAACCCTCTGGGGCTGACGCTGTCGTATACGACAGCTGAGACCAAGCTTTACTAAATTATAAATAACGTTTTAATGATATGAGATAGAAACTTACTTTTTTTTTTTTTTGCTGAAAAGTTAACTCCGCGGACTTTCGAGCCACCATCCACCATCTTTGTATTCCTCATAGAAGCTGTGTGATGACATGAGCAATGTGAGTGTCCAATCGGAATTGGTTCACCGTCACATGGTTTTCCAAAATCCAGTCATAGGGCAGATTCACCTCACGTGACACACCAAAGATTGTTTTTAGGAGTGATGTGTGACTAGTTTATTATAGTTTGCTGTGTGTTTTTGAATAAGTGTGTGTGGAAAATTATTTTCCGCTTTACTTTTTCCTTTCTTATTTCTGATTATAAACCTTTATTACACTTATAAAACACAACTATGGCATATATATTTTGAAAGTACAGGTTGTCCTGAAAAAAGAGAGACATAAAACTTGATTGTGGGATGCAGGGAGAGCTGTTAACAGCAATAATAAAACATTTATGCCAGACGAGTGAACTGTCCAAACAATGTCCTCGGACCCCAGAGGGTTTAACCACTGAATGTGAAACATGACGGTAGATGCGTGAAATGATGTTGAATAAGTCTTTTTGCCAAAGGGTATTCCATGTGACGTCAGTGACCCTATGGCCTTGGCGGAGGTTTGCGCTCTCCGAGTGCTTCTAGTTAATATCTGCATTTAACTGCCTTGAAGGAGAACTCAAACATTTCTCACCTGGTACCTATTTTTAGATGTTTATATATGTTCAACTTTTCACATGGGTTGAAAACAATTTAAAATTTTTCATGTATTAGCTTGAATGTTAAAACTGTCATGGCTCATGGTACAGCTAGAAAATGTAAAAGTGCAGGCAAGCTAAAAAAAATAAAACAAAAAACTAAAATGCTTATTGTCACAACTGAATAAGCTAAAATATAGACTTGTCGGGAAGCATAGAGTGGATCCCTATGGAGATACACGTGTGCATACATTAACCTCAGTAAATGTAAAGGAAAGTTTTTAAAACTACTGATTAGAAAGATGGCTGCTTGTCTTAGCTCCCCTGTTATGGTGTCGCTACTTTACACGAAGTCCATACAAGTTGAACGCCGATGAGCAGAGTGTTGTTGACCAATGAAGTAGTGAAGCCAATTTATAGTCATCTGCTAATATAAGCAACAGGTTTGTCATCATTGGTGGAGTCCCACAGCAGCCTATATTCAAGGCTCTGGAAATGGAACAATATCTCCACCTGGTGGACGCTTACCATTAACGGAGGTACTGGGTTATTGAATGCAGTCGCAGATGTCTGGAGGGATGTGCAGAAGGAACAAAGAAGACATTGAACATCACCTGTGATGAATGCAGTGACAGGTTTAGCCGCCTAGTCAGAGTCTGTAAAGAATGAGGCTCCAGTTACACCCTCCACAAACAGCCAAGGTCATAAATTGGCTGCAGGGCCTCCATCATCATACCGTAAAGTAGTGCAGAAGACTAGGAAATCTGGCAACTTCCAGAGTGAGAGTGCTGATGTTGGGTTGGCGAAGTCAGCTGTAGATTTCAGTGTGGTTCAGCAGGAGGCGATCCACACCCCATGACCCAGGATGACGAGGATGCAGACTTTCAGTCCCAGAGAAGATGGCCCGGCAATGACACCAACAAGGGTCAGGGTATGCCCATGCCCAGTCCTAGGGTACCAGGTGTCAGTGGAACTGCCGCCAGCGATGGACTGCGGGCTGGTCCAAACTAAGCTGTTCCAGCTGGAGATCACAAACATTACCAGTGAGATGACCGAGCAAGATATCGCTAATTACATCATCACAGCTGGTGAAAAAAAAACATTCGTAACAGAGAAAGTTGAAGATAAGTCATCGCCAAACTGGGACATCAAGCAGTTTGTACTGACATTCAAGATTATTCACCGTGATGCTGTTACTCGCCCAGATTTCTGGCTGGTCTTGGTTTACAGCCAAGACAAGCAATAATAAGCAAAATTAGACATTTATGCACAAACTGTTTTTAGAGAGTTTATCAATTTTTAAACATGAATAAACAACTGAAAATGTCTTCTTCTTCTTCTTATTATTATTAAATGTCTTGCTGTATTAGATAATGATCTAATGACAGGTATGCCCAAATGTGGTCTTGGTAGATTATGGAATAGGACTTTGTGCCAAAGTGTTAAATTTACAAGAGTTCCTTTCACAGATTGTGCCTGTGCACTTGAGGCACTATGTAATGATGGTTGCTATGTTTTCATCAATCTGTACATGCCTGTAGATAATCAAAGTAAGCCTAGGTTGAGTAATGAGTTCCAAGATACTCTAGATGCAATTGAATTGTTTATACAACAGTGTGCTGGTAAACATACTGTGATAGGTGGTGACGTAAGTGTAGACTTCACACAAGCTTTGCATTTTGTATCACGAGTTACACAGCTTCATGATGAAGTGGTACAGAAAGTCGAAGACCCGAAAGTTTAGCTGCAAAGTACCCTAAGGTACATCTGAGACGCAAGCCTGGATTTGATCTGTTTTGGTGAAAGAAAATCCTTCTCCACTCTACTCCACTATGAAGCAAAGAGTGGTGATAGTAGAGAAGCTTGAATCTTCGACTGGACTGGGTTGCTTGACGCAAGGACGTTTCGCTTCAAATCACAGAAGCTTCCTCAGCTAAAATTCTTGCTCTGGTGGTCTGACTTCCGTCTTGACTCTTGTAGAGAAGAATAATCAAGAAGTCACAAAAGCTGGAGTTTTAAACCTAACCAGACCCCTCCTACCGAGAGGCAGACTGCTATAGGATAGTAACTAAATAATAGCTCTAATTAGCACCTATTGTGCTGTAGTTAGCACCCTCCTAATGACAGGGCAGCTGTCCCTCCTAATGATGGGACGGACCCTCTCCTAATGGCTCCCTTGACGACTCTGCTGATGACGTGAATGACTCATTACCATGAACAAAAGACTGAAACTGCTTTGACCTGAGTACCCCATTGTAAACAGGGGATAAAGCGTGTCTCAGATCTCCTCCCCGGTTAAGGCTGGGTTTCAAACATTTCACAAAGAATGCTTCCTTGACCCCTCTCTCAAACCATTTCTTCTCTCTGGCTAATATTTTAATTTCCTTGTCCTCAAACGTGTGGTTAGTGTCTTTAAGGTGGAGATGAACTGCAGACTGAGGTCCACTGGCGCCCTCTCTGCGGTGCTGGTATAGCCTTTTGTGTAAAGGTTGCTTAGTCTCACCTATGTAGTGTTCGTTACAGTTTTCCTGACATCTGCTAGAATACACTACTTTGCTCTGTTTGTAACTAGGGATCCTGTCCTTAGGGTGAACTAATTTCTGTCTCAAGGTGTTAACCGGTTTAAAGTAAACTGGGATTTTGTGCTGTCTGAAGATCCTCTGTAGTTTTTCCCCTACCCCTGCTAAATAAGGGAGAGACACTCCTCTTCTTCTTGTCTCCATCTCCTGTCTATCTGGTCTCTTTGTTCTCTGGGACTTCTGCACTTTGTCCAGGGACCATCGTGGGTACCCACATACTGTGAGGGCTTTCCGGACAAGTTGTTGTTCTTTAGCCATTCCCTCTGCAGTTGTGGGCACCTGTAGGGCTCTGTGTTGAAGCGTCCTGATCACCCCGAGCTTGTGTTCAAGGGGGTCGTTTGAGCCAAAGAGCAGATATTGGTCAGTGTGAGTGGGTTTTCTGTAAACCCCTGTCTGGAGTTGCCTGTTCTCTCCAATCGTAACATCACAGTCCAAGAAGGATAAATGGTTGTTTCTGGCATCCTCACGTGTGAACTTGATATTGGCGTCCACCGAGTTGATGTGTTCTGTGAAGTCCTCAACTTCCTGTTGCTTGATTTTAACCCATGTGTCATCAACATATCTGAACCAGTGACTGGGAGAGATGCCCATGAAAGACGTCAAGGCAGTCTTCTCCACTCGCTCCATGTACAGATTGGCCACAATGGGGGATACCGGAGACCCCATCGCACAACCATGAATCTGCCTTGGGGGAATTACTACAGGCAGATTCATGGTTCTAAATATCTTCTCTTTTTTTTATTTGCAAAACCTGTATTTTTAACCCAAGCCAGCACAGGCATTGCTTTATCACAATGGCAATATCAAATTTTATTTTTAAAAGTCTTTTATCTTTGTTCCATCTTTTGTACTAAAGAATTATTAACTGGGCAAGGTCTATACAGGAAAATATCTGACCGAGGTCTTGACACTTAGGGACCAAGTGCAGCGAGGTACATGCACTCTGATTGGTTGATTTCTGATATTTTTCCATATCAGACCGTTACAGTGACAATTGGTCCGGAACACATATCAGATTTGTGACTTTGTTTATAATTTTCACGGCATGAAATAAAACAAAAAGCAAACACAGAAAATGGAGGAATTAACAGTAAACAAGCTTGAAGTGGACATGCAATATGAAGACCAACAAGATGGAAACACATCTCCAAACAGTCAAGAACAGATTGAAAACTTCATTACAAACCAGAAGTCAGACATGAACATACTCTATAAATATCTAAACAGCATCGGAAAAAAACACAGATTGAAAGTTTACCAGCTAACGACCAGACAATCTGTTAAGCAAGATCATCGAGTTGAAGACGGTGAATGAGTCTGACTATGAGCCCAACACAGTCAGCAGCTTTCATATTTGGGCAGTACCGGAAGGTCGTGCGATTATATAATAACCATATAATAAATTAATTATTGCCCTCGCTTGCTTGGTTTGTCCAAGAAAATATCAGAGCTCTGTGTTGACAATACGGACCGAGCGTAGCGCACCTTGCTCTCTGTTAATAATCCTTTAGTATCTTTCATTTAGGTTTTGTGTGTAATGTGTACTTTAATATTTAGGTTGTATAAAATGATGGGAAAGGTGTGTACATAAATTAATAATTACGAAGACAATCTGTTCCTGCAGGCTGCAGATGCTCCTCAGGATGATAAATATGAACAGTATCAAATTCAAATGGCTCATTTGTGTGTTCAAAAAGATTTAAATAGACTTGACTTGAATATGGTAAAACGAAAATGAATAAATAAAAATCCTCTGCTTATCAGTGTTCAGCTTGTATTCACTTTATACATGCTTCCCTTAGGCAGTATTATTAGACGGTATTGCTTAAGTTTTCATTGTTACGCAGATGATACCCAGCTTTATCTATCCATGAAGCCAGAGGACACACACCAATTAGCTAAACTGCAGGATTGTCTTACAGACATAAAGACATGGATGACCTCTAATTTCTTGCTTTTAAACTCAGATAAAACTGAAGTTATTGTACTTGGCCCCACAAATCTTAGAAACATGGTGTCTAACCAGATCCTTACTCTGGATGGCATTACCCTGACCTCTAGTAATACTGTGAGAAATCTTGGAGTCATTTTTGATCAGGATATGTCCTTCAATGCGCATATTAAACAAATATGTAGGACTGCTTTTTTGCATTTACGCAATATCTCTAAAATTAGAAAGGTCTTGTCTCAGAGTGATGCTGAAAAACTAATTCATGCATTTATTTCCTCTAGGCTGGACTATTGTAATTCATTATTATCAGGTTGTCCTAAAAGTTCCCTGAAAAGCCTTCAGTTAATTCAAAATGCTGCAGCTAGAGTACTGACAGGGACTAGAAGGAGAGAGCATATCTCACCCATATTGGCCTCTCTTCATTGGCTTCCTGTTAATTCTAGAATAGAATTTAAAATTCTTTTTCTTACTTATAAGGTTTTGAATAATCAGGTCCCATCTTATCTTAGGGACCTCATAGTACCATATCACCCCAATAGAGCGCTTCGCTCTCAGACTGCAGGCTTACTTGTAGTTCCTAGTGTTTGTAAGAGTAGAATGGGAGGCAGAGCCTTCAGCTTTCAGGCTCCTCTCCTGTGGAACCAGCTCCCAATTCGGATCAGGGAGACAGACACCCTCTCTACTTTTAAGATTAGGCTTAAAACTTTCCTTTTTGCTAAAGCTTATAGTTAGGGCTGGATCAGTTGACCCTGAACCATCCCTTAGTTATGCTGCTATAGACTTAGACTGCTGGGGGGTTCCCATGATGCACTGAGTGTTTCTTTCTCTTTTTGCTCTGTATGCACCACTCTGCATTTAATCATTAGTGATTGATCTCTGCTCCCCTCCACAGCATGTCTTTTTCCTGGTTCTCTCCCTCAGCCCCAACCAGTCCCAGCAGAAGACTGCCCCTCCCTGAGCCTGGTTCTGCTGGAGGTTTCTTCCTGTTAAAAGGGAGTTTTTCCTTCCCACTGTTGCCAAGTGCTTGCTCACAGGGGGTCGTTTTGACCGTTGGGGTTTTACATAATTATTGTATGGCCTTGCCTTACAATATAAAGCGCCTTGGGGCAACTGTTTGTTGTGATTTGGCGCTATATAAATAAAATTGATTTGATTTGTGTAGACCTGCGGTGCCATCATAGAGGAATGCTGAAGTAAGTGTTGTTTTAAAATGTTTTTTTTGTTTGTTTTTTTTTACATTTACTATGGTAAATGTGGACATTTATACCTCCACAGGGATCCATGCTATGCTTTCCAACACATCTGATGATGTTTTAGCCCATTCAGGAGTAACAAGAAATACTTTGCTGTGGTGTTTTTACATTTTTCTGTGTGTTTACCATATTTTCCGGTGCCACACCAGGAGTATAACTCACATCTGTCAAAAAATGTATCATGAAGAAAAAAAACACATTGAGTCACATTGGAATTTTAGTTAGTTATTTTTACAAGAATTCAAGGAAAAGTACTCTTGAAAGACTATTCAGTCACATACTACCCAACAGAACGTATGCTGTGTATCTTTGCGTTTCTTTTATATTGAAAACATATCCAACTGGTATGTGTGAACTATTACAGTCTTATTTTTTGACACAAGTACCTTCAGCGTACAAGTCACAGAACCTCCCAAAATAGCAAAATGACAACAAAAAATTATTTATACTCTGTAAAATACAGTACATTTTAAAGCTGTTTAGCTGTGACAGATGCTGTGACAAACTGAACGCTAACATTACAAAAACTAAGCAAATGATATAAAAAAAAGTGTCAAGAACTACAGCAAGACGAAATATGGACAAATTGAGGTTTTCAGCGGCATTCGTTGAAATTTTTCAACAATTTAAAAATCCTGACAAACCGCCATCTTCAGGAACGAAGGTTAAACGATGCCAACAAAAGTCCATTTGGGCTTTATTGCCCTTCGTTAAATGCCGTGTGACCAGCCTTTAAAGACATATATCTCTGTTGTTGGTAGGATGATCATAATATCATTCAGACATACAGCCATAACAGAAGTTGTAGACCGTTTGTATCCTATCATAATTACTTAACTTTGAACGTCAAGGTAAAGAGGCATTTCAAGGTCAAACTTATGTTGTCATCTTACAAAAAGTAAGACATTTTCTCTTCCTTACTGCAACACAGAAGTCGATTGGTATGATGTAAAATATAGTACTAAACAAATAATGGTTTCAGTTATTTCAAAGTGTTGCATTTGTACCATGTTATTCCTCATCAAGACAGATACATACTTTTACACCAATGCTGGTGAACCTAACTATTTTACTTACAGTTCTGAGTCAAGCATAGTTCCACTTAAACCAATTCACTGTACCAGCCCACAAAAGACATAGTTACAGTTTCATAGCTTTTAAATGGTACTGAATACATCTGTTATTCTAGACAGCAGTGGACAAATGATATCTTACGCTATATTAAAGCACCTGAATTAAGATGTTGATGTATAATTCACCTTAATGTGTCTGAGTGACCTTGAACTTCAAAGTTGTATCATTGCTGCAGTATTAGATAAAAGGTTCAATACTTATGGTGTGATTCCTTCTTTATTGTATTTGTAAAGGTTTAGCAGAATCATGCACATGTGTTTGTGATAATTTGGTAATTGCTAACCTGGAACAGAATTCTTGTTAGTTTACATTTGTTTACTTTTCAAGTAGGGATACTGTTTAAATCAGGCTATATATGGTATCATTATAAAGCCTATAAAGTATATCTCTGCTTATTTAACAAAGGACAGGTATTTGGACATTTACCTGACTGGGGGGGGGGGGGGGGGGGGTAGTTTAATATGGAAAATAGGTAAAAATATGCAAAAATGAGACAATGACCGTGACATTTCTCAATGACCTTGACCTTGGATCACACAAACAATCCCATAAATGAACTCTCCAAACCCAAAAACATACAAAATGATACCTCATTTGCTGAGATATGTCAAATATTGCTCATTTTATGAGCATTTTTCAATTTCCCTACTCCTCCAGAATTTGACCCTGGGAGGGCAACATATGAATTTCGAAAAGTTTGAATAACTGAAATATATGGAAAAGTTCTGCCAGACAGCCAACGAATCTTTGATATCTGGATGATTGTTGATGGTACCCCATAGCCAGTTTTTCAAATGCGCTTCTAGATGGGCAGTGTTGCCTCAAAGTTGAGCATTTTTACTATATATTTTAATGTAACAGCATTTCAGGCTGTTTTGACATAAAATTTTGAATTGAAAAAAACTCAAGTAAAATTTTGCCTGATGGAAAAACTAACTTTACCATGCCTTTTCAATCTATTTGAAGGGTAAATGGTGAAAATTTGATCAAAATCCAAGTTGGGTCATGTGGACACCTACATAGGCAGCTGCCTGATGTTTACTTAGACAGCTCATAACCCAGAAACAGGTCCTCTTTACTCTTACTTTAAGAAAACACCACACAGGACATATGGGAGGTCCAGTGTTGACCTGGGTTTGGCTGAATGCCTGCTACGTATTACCGTCACAAGCAGCAGCAGCGCTATAGAGGAAGAATGTGCTTTGTTTCCAGGGACACGTGAAGCTGTCAGACTTTGGTTTGTGCACCGGCTTGAAGCGGGCTCATCGTACTGAGTTCTACAAGAATCTGAACCACAGTCTTCCCAGTGACCTCAGTAAGCAAAGTCAGCGAACCTCCTCCTTTTGTTTGCATGAAATCAGTTTGCTGATTCTTATTATCCAAACCATTTTATTCAGGTGTGAACATGATAGTTTTTGTGACTTTTTTTTTTTTGCCATGTCAGAGTTATCTTGAGTTTGATGGCTACAGTAGCTTCCAGTCTTGTTTACTGTGTTTGGACATTTTACGTTGCCTTCTTTGCACAGCCTTCCAGAACATGAACTCCAAGAGGAAAGCTGAGACCTGGAAGAGGAACCGCAGGCAGCTGGTGGGTGTTACCATAGATCTGTACATCTCTGAAAACACTGAGTGGATTAGTGCAGGGGCGGCTCAGGCCATTTTTAAAGCAGTGCACCTGTGAGTGAATGGTCTACTTTGTGATTGGCCATTATTGTGCGAAACACCATAAAGACAAAAGAATGCTCTATGTAACTCCATGAAAACATGACTGGAAAGCAATTCTTGGAAGGATGCAGGAGAACATTGAAGTAACTGAATGTCCCTCTTTGACTTATGTTTTCACTGGAAGGAAAGTGTTACCGGGGGTACGCCTTCAGATCTTCATCCACTGGTCCACAGGTTCAGTAATCCTTCACTGTGGCTTGATTTTGGTGCTGTCAGCCAGACCACAACCCCACAGTCAGTTTTAATTTGATTTAATCAGCATCTTTGGTTGAGTTAAGGCCTAGTTAAAAAATAATGAAGCCTAACTGCTGATTTGCATTGCATTTGTCATGAACAAGCCATTATTTTATTTAGCACCATCCAGATTTATCTGTGAGTTTCCTATAGTCTCTTCGACAGGTACTGAAAATTTCATGGAAAAATTCCGCACGGTTCCAGAGATGTGCATGAAATCTACCCCAAAAGTAGCACTTTTTTCATCAATTTTGTGTGACATTGATATTTAGCATTGTTATCACTTTACCGGGGCATTGCTGGGCCGGTATCCTAGATTTACGTCGACGGTATCTGGCTATACCCGCCCACTGTGCATAAACAAATGACGTCATAGCGCGCAGCCCAAGAACTGTCTGCAAAGGGGGGGGGAAAAAACTGTCTGCAGAGGAAAAGATGAAAAGGCGAGAAGTGTGTTTTGGTCCCAGTATGGATATTCCGGATGATTTTCTCATGGATAGTACGACAATGAACGGCAGCTAAAGAAGCCAGCTTGATGAGGACACACTGCTGAATTTGAAGAGCAGTGCGCGCGCCAGGCGGCAGAAGTTAAGTGAGCCAACTTTTTATGTACGCGTTACGTGTTGTGTATCTCAGTAAAAAGTGATAATAATGCAAATAACATGCTGTTGTCATGCGGTATGTATTTTCTGACTCCCTCCGTCCATGCCCAGTCGCCCAAAAACATGCTTTTGGAGGGCCTCTTGAAAATGCACACCGCCCTCCAAAAGCATGTTATTGTGTTATTATGATTTAAAGTTGAATGTTAAAGAAATAACCTTGTATTTTGTCAGTTTGTTTGTTTGTGCTTCATTCTAACACACAGTAATACATTTTTGTAAAGGTAGAAATGTCATTTCCTAGAAAAAAACATCATGTTTCTAAAGCAAGGTAAAACTGTCACAAGCGTAACGCTGAGAATAAGTCCTTGATTTATTTGTGTCAAACCTTTGCTATATCTCCTACTCTGCTTCAGTAGGATAATTATATTACTTGTTCAATAATACCAGGAACTAATGGACAGAATTTCTTTGTTTCCGGCCTCTGCAGACTAAAGAAGATACCTCCAACTGTTGTCGCAAGCACATTATAGTATATATATGCACTGATAATTTCTAGCAATGACTGAACTGAGACCAATAGACATATTGAAACTCTGATATATAACCATATCTAAAATGATAACATTTCACAAAAAAGACCACTTTTAAATTTTGATGGTTATGTCACACTTTGGCTTCATTATTTTTGAACTAGGCCTTAACATAGAAGTGGTGCCAGAAGACCCGGATGAATGGTCAAGCACTTTCACAATAAAGTGGTTGTTGCATTGGTTTATAAGAGATAAAAGGGTGTATGTGGGGGAGGAACCAAATGTCAAAAGACCAGTGCAGAGATATGCAGCGTAAGGAGAAAAGAGAAGTGACAAAGCTAAGGAAAAGGCATATAGGGAGCTGTAGATGGAGTTCAGACACTTGGGAAGTAGATAAGGACTTTTACTGATTGACAGAAGGACTGAGCTGGAAAGGCTGTGCAGCAGGTTCAGATGATACAGATGGTAATGTGCTGACAAGCGAGGATTGTGTGTTGAGAAGGTGATGAATGAAGGAAATGGGACGGAGAAGGCTGGATGATGTGGAGAGTAAATCAGGAAGTGCAAGTGATTTGTAAGGATGAAGAGTGGAAAGGCAGTTGGTCCAGATGCCATTCCAGTGGAGACATGGAAATGTTTGGGAGAGATGGCAGTGGAGTTCCAAGCCAGACTATTTAATAAAATCTTGGAAAGTGAGAGCATGCCTGAAGAGTAAAGTCTTCTCTTTCCAATTTTGAAGAACAATAGTTATGTGAAGAACTGCAGTAATTATTGAGCCATAGAGTTGATCAGCCACAACATGAAATTACAGGAAATATTAGTAGAAGCTAGGTTTAGAAAACTGGTGAAGATCTGTGAGCAGCAGTATGGTTTCATGCTGAGAAAGAGCACTGCAGATGCAATGTTTGCTGTGATTCCACCGTCATACATAGCAAGAATTTGCCGGAAGCATGCCCGTAACGACAAATATTGCCATAATCCGACGCAGTTGGGAGGAAAAGAGGTGTGGCCAGCAGTGTCAGAGCGCAGACAGACTACCTCATCCACACCTGTCAGATCACATCCAGAGCATATGTAGACAACACAGACTGCTGTCAGACGGCCATAAAAGGCGCTGCAGACTGCCAGATCTCCAAATGTCTGGATGGCAAACACAGACCGGAGCGCTGTGTTCCTCACGCGCACATGCACGCGAGTGTGCAAGCGTGCAAGTGTGCGCCATGCTGCAATTATCACTTTGCCGTGTGTGTATAAGTATAACGCTGCATGAGCCACTAATCGAGCACGCAAGGGCGCATGTGCACGCGCCTGCCACTGGAGAGCTTTGCTCAAAGTTTGCTGGCATTGGGCCATGCTGTCTCCCACTTCAGACAGAGTGCCTTTTCAGGGAACTTTCTTTTTTGCCCACTTCAGCAGCACAACGCAACACTGGACACCGTGATGGTTGGATTATCACATGGAGTTAACTTTTTCTTTTGGGTGAGAGGATTTTAACCACAGGCTTCATGTCCACGTTCTCAATGTGAAACACTCCTGGACCGCTATTGGAGGTGAGATTCATGTTGATTAATGGTGTCACGGCCTGGCACAAGCTCCATGTCATACCTCCTAGAGAGTTAGAAGGTGATCATTTATTACAGCGTGAGATCCGTCCAGCTAAGAGCCTGACACGTGCAATGATGTGTTACTGCGCACAGCGGAGAGGCAGCTGTGTGTGTTATGATGGAGACAATAGTTCACATTTATGTCACCCATGGGAAGGAATGGACAGATATCTGTACTGTAAGGTCTATTGTGGATATAACAGCCTGTTCAGATCTGCGGCGTTGGTGCACAGTAGCGCATGGAGCTTTTGGTTTGATAGCCGCTGTTCACGTTCACTGAACATGATAATAATTCATCATTATTATCATGATGAAGTGTGCCACATACATTTTAACAGTTCCTTTGCACTCCAGAGGTGGGGTGGACATTATTATATGTGGCACAGGTCATACCGGCAGGCTTTGCCGTGCCAGATCCATCTCAAGGTTCCCTCATATGCGCTCAAATCATTTTGGATCCCGTTTTGCCGCCATCGAAATATGTAAATTGCAGTCAGATGGTCCACAGATAACACATGGACTGCCGTCGGATAGGTGTCCCATCTTGACTGCATCTGGAGAGTTTTGAACATGTTTGTCACCCTCGGAGCCGCCGGCCGATTTTGACCAACTACGTGAACTTCTGCAGATGGCTGTCAGAACCTTTTTTGGAACTGAAATCCAACACCTTTCAGATGTGCGCCAATTCATAAGTCCGGCGCCACTCTGTGTGATTCCGGCTATGTGTGACAGTGGTAGGAGAGTGCTGATGAAGAAATATAGAGAACGTCAGAAGGACTTGCATTGTGTGTTTGTGGATTTGAGAAAGCTTATGATAGTATGCCAAGAGAAGAGTTATGGAATTGTATGAGGAAGTCTGGAGTGGCAGAGACGTGTGTGAGGGTGGTTCAGGCTAAATACAAGGACACTGTGACAGTGGTGGGATGTGCAGTAGGAATGACTGACTGGGTGGAGGTGGGATTACACCAAGGATTGACTCTTCTTTTTTGCAACAGTAATGGACAGGTTGACAGATGAGATCAGACAGGAGTCTCCATGGACTATGCTGATGACATTGTAATCTGTAATGAGAGGTACAGATATGCTCTGGAAAAAAATGTGCAGGATTTAAAAAAAATACAACTTGTTGATTAAAGTGCCAAATGCAATATCTGTAATGTTAGATTCACTTTATTATATATATATATATATATTTTTTTTCCGACACATATTTGGGGCACGTGCTTACAAGAAACACTGTAAATTTAAATATCTGATTAATTCAGTTTTTACAGTTTCTAACTATGCTGTGCTAAAAAAAAAAGAGCTTTTCAAAACCAGCAGCTGGTTGTGAGGCTCAGAGGGTGAAGAAAATAAAAACAGGATCATAGAGAGGCACGTACATAACTGATATTCAGGTGCTAGTGCATCCTAAAAAATAAATAATTATAGTTCATCTTCTTTTTGCACGCATGCATGAACGCCTGAGCAAGTTAAGCACACGCCTTATCACAGACATTAATAAAAGAAAATAATAAAACATTCACATATTAGGACATTCAGAGTGTAATGATAAAGGTATTGACACCAAAAAAGTAATGACAAATTCCTAGAAACAGATTAAAAAAACAAAAACAAATTTGGATGAGTACAGGAAAGACATGCAGTCATCAGTCGCAGAAAGTCTGGATTTAAACCTAATGACAGAAGGCAAATTATTCTACAACCCCTGGGAAAAATGATGGAATCACCGGCCTCGGAGGATGTTCATTCAGTTGTTTGATTTTGTAGAAAAAAAGCAGATCACAGACATGACACAAAACTAAAGTCATTTCAAATGGCAACTTTCTGGCTTTAACACTATAAGAAATCAAGAAAAAAAGATTGTGGCAGTCAGTAACGGTTACTTTTTTAGACCAAGCAGAGGAAAAAAATATGGAATCACTCAATTCTGAGGAATAAATTATGGAATCACCCTGTAAATTTTCATCCCCAAAACTAACACCTGCATCAAATCAGATCTGCTCGTTAGTCTGCATCTAAAAAGGAGTGATCACACCTTGGAGAGCTGTTGCAAGACAGAAAACTTAAAGCAATATGTCTCAAAAATCAAAAATGCACAACAAAACAAATGAGAAACAAATGGGAGGAAACTGGAGTCAACGTCTGTGACCGAACTGTAAGAAACCACCTAAAGGAAATGGGATTTACATACAGAAAAGCTAAACGAAAGCCATCATTAACACCTAAACAAAAAAAACAAGGTTACAATGGGCTAAGGAAAAGCAATCATGGACTGTGGATGACTGGATGAAAGTCATATTCAGTGATGAATCTCGAATCTGCATTGGGCAAGGTGATGATGCTGGAACTTTTGTTTGGTGCCGTTCCAATGAGATTTATAAAGATGACTGCCTGAAGAGAACATGTAAATTTCCACAGTCATTGATGATATGGGGCTGCATGTCAGGTAAAGGCACTGGGGAGATGGCTGTCATTACATCATCAATAAATGCACAAGTTTACGTTGATATTTTGGACACTTTTCTTATCCCATCAATTGAAAGGATGTTTGGGGATGATGAAATCATTTTTTCAAGATGATAATGCATCTTGCCATAGAGCAAAAACTGTGAAAACATTCCTTGCAAAAAGACACATAGGGTCAATGTCATGGCTTGCAAATAGTCCGGATCTTAATCCAATTGAAAATCTTTGGTGGAAGTTGAAGAAAATGGTCCATGACAAGGCTCCAACCTGCAAAGCTGATCTGGCAACAGCAATCAGAGAAAGTTGGAGCCAGATTGATGAAGAGTACTGTTTGTCACTCATTAAGTCCATGCCTCAGAGACTGCAAGCTGTTATAAAAGCCAGAGGTGGTGCAACAAAATACTAGTGATGTGTTGGAGCGTTCTTTTGTTTTTCATGATTCCATAATTTTTTCCTCAGAATTGAGTGATTCCATATTTTTCCCTCTGCTTGGTCTAAAAAAGTAACCGTTACTGACTGCCACAATTTTTTTTCCTGATTTCTTATAGTGTTTCTTAAAGCCAGAAAGTTGCCATTTGAAATGACTTTAGTTTTGTGTCATGTCTGTGATCTGTTTTTTTTCTACAAAATTAAACAACTGAATGAACATCCTCCGAGGCCGGTGATTCCATAATTTTTGCCAGGGGTTGTAGAAGGAAAAAACCCAACAGCACGCATGTTTGTTCTGGGACAGGGAGTCAACCTGCAGACTCCAGGAAGCCTCACCGAGGTCACCTACATAAGATGGATAAGTCAACATTTTATGTCACGTTGTCCAGTGTTTTCCACAAAGTGTGTAACAGTACACAGGAAAACATGAAAGATCACGTGGTAATGAAAAGAGGGAGGAACATGAAATGACACCTGTACTGTCATGCACTGCTTTGTCCAGGGTGAAGGTTCAGGCCCCATGTCTACATGTTCTGTATGGGGGACAAGGAGGGTGGTCCAAGTCCCCCAATTAACAACCTCTCTTTATCTGTCCACCCCTTTGTGTCCTCGCTCCTCCTCTGATTATCTGTCCACCCCTTTGTGTCCTCGCTCCTCCTCTGATTATCTGTCCACCCCTTTGTGTCCTCGCTCTGCCTCTGTTTGCTTTTTCATCCATCCCTTCCTCTCTCAGGCCTTCTCCACAGTAGGAACCCCAGACTACATAGCTCCAGAGGTCTTCATGCAAAACGGATACAACAAGCTCTGTGATTGGTGGAGCCTGGGTGTCATCATGTATGAAATGCTGATAGGTACCACCTGATTTTTATCTTGCACCAAGATTTTTGCTTTGTGTTGTGAGCTCTCATAAGTATGATGTGAACACAAAACCAAGCCTCAATTCCCATGGAAAGTACCATTGTTGTGTATTTGCTGCTCAGGCTATCCTCCATTCTGCTCGGAGACGCCCCAGGAGACTTACAGGAAGGTCATGAACTGGCGGGAGACATTGACCTTTCCTCCTGAAGTGCCAATATCGGAGAAGGCTAAAGACCTCATTCTCAGGTAGGGTCACACCTCTGGCATCAGTTGTCCACTTGTTCATCATTAATTTTTGCATTAGTTGACACCAATCATTGGTCATTGATTGGTTTGGGTGGTACAATGGCACTTCCTGTTGTCAGAATCTACTCACTCGCTCATTCCCCCAAAAAGCAACTTTAGGGTGTACTCATACTCATCTTCAACCGCTTTTCCGGGTTTGGGTCGTGGGGGCATCAGCTCCAGCAGGGGACCCCAGACTTCCCTGTCCCGTGCCGCATTGACCATCGCCGACGGGGGGATCCCGAGATGTAAAACACCAAAATATAGCTGAAGTAAAGTTTTTAGAATCTGGTCAGAAAGGTATAAGATGGCATACATAAAATGAGATAAGACCGTGAACAAAAAGTGAAATAAGACTGTACCATAAGGTGAGGGGAGTGAACTAGCCTAGCGTATATGATGCCAGTGATTTCAATGTCTGCTTTTGTGTCTGATAAATGTATAAGCTGTGACACTTAAAATGGACACAAAACTCTTATAAAATGTTTCCTACAGACTCCAGTGTTCGCCATCACTTCTTTGCTTCATACACTTTATTATCCCTGTTGGGAAATTAGCTTGAATTCAGTGCCATGCGCATGAATGCCTTCACAATTACAATGCAAACAAACTCTATATAAGTAAGATAGCACCATCTGTGTCACTCACAACAGTATATTACACATTAAAAGCATTTATGTGCAAAGGCAAATATTCCTTTGCACAAATATGTGCAAAGGAAAAAGCTTGTGTGTAGTAAACATCAACTCAAATTTTAGACAGTGAAAGTCTAGAATTGTGGAGTTGGTGTCTGTATGCAGAAATCTGCAGTTCATTGCTGCCTATCCTGAAATCCTCACTCGCCAGTAGGGGGTGCTGTTTGCAATTGGAGGTTTTCTTTGAATATTGCAACTGAATTTAATTCTGTGTGAAAGGCACAAAACTAAGGAAAAAAACCTTTTCAGTGGTACCTTACTTGTAATGAGCATAATGCTCCACATTGTATTTTTTCCAACATATTTCACTCATTTATTATTTGTATGCCGTGGTCAATAATGCTCAAAAAGGGTGCAAGCATAAAAGTAGTTTTGGAAATTCTTTAGTGAGTAGCTGTCTTCCATTGCAGACATTATATATATATATATATATATGTATGTGTATATATATATATGTATGTGTATATATATATATGTATGTGTATATATATATATATGTATGTGTATATATATATATGTATGTATGTATCCTTTTCTCTCAAAGATTCTTGAGAGGGTAGTTGTAAAACAGCTAACTGATCACCTGCAGAGGAATGGTCTATTTGAAGAGTTTCAGTCAGGTTTTAGAATTCATCATAGTACAGAAACAGCATTAGTGAAGGTTACAAATGATCTTCTTATGGCTTCGGACAGTGGACTTATCTCTGTGCTTGTTCTGTTGGACCTCAGTGCTGCTTTTGATACTGTTGACCATAAAATTTTATTACAGAGATTAGAGCATGTCATAGGTATTAAAGGCATTGCGCT